>NC_088201.1:166928561-167006061 GCF_037126465.1 Ornithodoros turicata
GTCAACCGGAAGAGAGTCGTTTAAAGGATGCAGGCTTTGTGGAACCACTGTTTAGGTCAATCTCATTAGAGGGAGATTGGTCACCACTAAGTCGCACGGCACCGCCCCACCTGACGGCTGACATTGCAGCATGGTATATACGAGCGACCACGTAGTTTGTAAGGTGATCTGTAGGGGAATACGGGGATGTTGCAACACGTTTCACATTTTGTTTTTAAAAGAAATATTTATTTGAAGAAACTTGCAAAGTTAATCTCTTCTGAAACGTCTGTCCTTCACTGTGGCACAGGGTGTCTGTTTCATCAAGATAGAAGTGAGAAAAACTGATGGTCTGAGGCTGGAACAACATAGAGGGGACAGATACAAACAAAGCCTCAAATTGCCTAAGAAATCAACGATGAAAGATGAAAGTCGCGACTTCGTCGCTGACGTTAGGCCTAGTGAATACCGCGGTCCCAACAAAATAGCAGGAAAGACGCCACTGATGGGTAAGACTTTGCGTTATATCATTGAATATTACCTACACATACATCTATATGCCCATTTATTTTATTCCATCTGCTTATATTATGTGATTAAAAGTTCATACCCACAGCCGTTCGTGTACGAAGAAGCGGTTCTACCGCTCTCCAGGCCTAATCGCTTCTGCCAGCAACCATTTCTGCAGTTCTCCGTCTCCGCGACATGCCTCTCTCCATCCAGATGGCGTTGAGAAAAGCGGCCACAAAATCCATCGTTTTTGTTTTGGCCATTGTTTTGGCATGTCAACCCAAACCGAAATCAGTTTCCCCGACATTGTGGCGCCCAGTAAATAAGGGTGCGGTATAACTTTCGAGAGGCAGTATTAATGCCAAACTTTATTTCGGCCGGCGATTGGCCAGACACCTCAAAAAGTGGGTAGAGCCCCAGCTATAGGCAGGCCCCATTAATGGCCAGACTCCCTTTTTTACATACGCGGCTCTGAGGCAAAACTGCTCGGGGCGACGTGTTGTCGCAAATAATCCACGTTCCGTCTAGCAGCAGTGATATATGTTCCCGACCAAAGCGGTGACACAAACCCGCCCGTTTTGTAACTACCCTCAAGCGGGTGCTTTTCGCAAAATCGGCATCTTGTCGTGGTCACATGTCCTTGGTAATGTCGTTTTGAGGTCATGTGAGTTTGCTTACATGTCGTTTTTTGCGCTTCTCGACATATTCCAGTTTGCATAAACTCAAGAGACGAAGGCATTTTTTCAGCGTAAACCAGAGACCCCATTCCGTTCAAATTCCATTTCGAGAAATGGAGATTTGCAATAATTCCATTCCTTTCAATTCCTCGGAATGAAAAGGTGTGGTCAGTTCCCACTCCTGGAATGGCTTGGCAACCCAATTCAATTCCGTTAAAGCTCAGCTACGCCGATTTTCGAGTGTTACAGAATGCACTGGTACTGACACGATGTGTTCATAAGGGTACACTGATTATGTGTGCAAAATAGTTTTCCCAGACTCCTCGCGGTTTTTCTAAAAAGTGAGTTTCTATTTTCACTGACATTCCGTCTTGTGGCCCGCAAACCCTGTGTCGACGACACATTCGTGGTCTGCCCGCGCTCCGGCTTGGCATGACTTTTGGCTTGGTTTCTTCCGCCAAGCCGGCCAGTTTCTTCTGCCGAGCCATCTGCTGCGCAGATTCACATTGGGGAAGTGATAAACAGTTCGCTATTAGGGAGCCAGTTTATTTCTGGACTTCACTAAACCCACGAGGAACGTGAGTTTTGCTTCCTTCGACTGCAAAGCATTTGCTAGGCCAGTACAGACTTCCTGGTGTGATTCGTATTCTGTGCTGCGTGCCGAGAATGCGTGAGCGTTTTGCTACCGTCTGCAAGAACACTTCAGCATGCAGTTCCAATGTTTCAAACCACAATTTTCCGAAAGGCGAAAGAGAAATCTATTGACTGCAACAATCGGTTACAACTGGGTGCCACCTTGGAAAGCAGCGATTTAATCTGTTCATCTGTCTCATACGAATGTTACGGAAGCAATGCGCAACTTGTTTCACAAGAAGCCGAAGATGTCTCGTCCGGGATGCTGTGCCAACCTTATCTGCAGCAGGAGATTGCAGGGGCAGGACTAGGCAGCAGATAAAGGTAAGACGCGTAATGTTAGACAAGTCAGTCATGCGGTGCAAATTGCATCACGTAGAAGAGAAAAATACGCTATCTGTCAGTTACTGCTTCATCCTTTAGAGATTAGGCCCCAGCGGGTGTATTCTCAGTACAGATTTGGAATTGCCTTATTTGTTAAATGATTGCGCAAGCATTCTTGCACCACGGAAAAGCTTGCACTCCACGTCTCATCTATCACCGTCTGGGTTTCAAGCTGAAGGCTGTCACCAGTGCCAACCAGACGCCCCTTCAAAGTTCATCTGTTTTTGTTGACGGAACGGTGACACCTGGTACTGAGACATTTCATTTTCTGATTAATCAAGTGCATCCCATCACTTGTGCTCGACTTCTTGTGTTCGTATACCCTTGCTGTTGCTCGCTAGCTTAGAGCAACCATGCCTGAGGTGCCAGCACTTTCAGAGTACATTTAAGCAGTATCATCGTATCATATGCACGGCAGCACATCTTGTGTATTTTGAGTAAGGTATAAATTGAATGTTGGCTCAGCTGTTGTATTTTGGTCACAAATAAGGTGTTCTTCCACAGCGCTCAAGGGCAGTTCAAGCAGTTTCATGTGTGCGATAGCACATACTTTTTCTCAGTTTTGACTGAGGTAAATCGAAATCTTCCAGTTGATGTCTTTCGGTCATAAATTATGTTTTTCGAGACATTCAAACAGCATCATGTGTGCAACAGTACATACTTTTTCTCAGGTGAAGTAAGGTAAATCTGTCCGCCGTGGTGTTCTGGCAGTGCAGCAGAAGCTTGTGTTGCATTCAAGTGGTAGCATGTATACAAAAACTTGTTTTATGCCTTTCTGTAGCTGCTGTACTAATATTGTGAGTACAGAGACATTCCTGCAGAACATATCGGAGCATCTTGTGTGCTATTGTTTTTATCATCTGCAGCAGTATACTGATAATGTTAATTATTCAATGACTTCAGCTAACATTTACATTCTTACTTCCAGGGGAGCTATTCTCATCAAAGTAAGCTACCTGCTTACTTTACACGTCAAGAGCTGTTGGGCTGGGCCACCGCGACAAGCTCCGCCTGAACGATCCGCCCATTTCTAGGGACATTTATCCCCAGCGCATACACAGCGTGTAGAGCATCACAGCTTAGACCTACAGTGGCGCTGTGTACCGGATTTAAATAGGTTGTATGGGAAAAATGGAGAAACAATAGTACATCGGTTTAAACGTGCAGGAATAATTATGACGTCCTGATATAGTTGCTATAGTGTTGTTATAGTTGCTATAGAATATCTCTCATGAACGGAGCTCTGGCAATTTTGACGTGACATGCTTGACGGCGGGCTGCTGCCACCGCCGTCTTTTACAGTCAAAAAGTGGCGCCACACCCAATACCGTGCTTCTACGAAGAACATTGCTCTTTGAAGTTGTCCCCTCGCTGTCCCTAGCTTTTCCGTAGCTCATGGGATCATGTTAAGAGGTACGTCATTTTGACGTAGGCAGTGACGTAGTATCTTACTTTTTGCGCTGAAAAGTAAGCACCGAAAAGAGGGTGATTATTTTGAACGGGGACGGCGGTAACGATGAGAATGGCGTACATGCCTGGGACTATGACTTTCACTTGACAACAAATACGTTTCCACGACGGCGGAAATGGCGCATAGTGCATAAATATTTGCATTTCGTTGGAAGAATGATAGGACGATCCATGCTCATTGCCGTGGTTCGTGCTTCACCACAATGCGCCGCTCTCCGATACAGAGTCGTTCGTCATATCGACGATTGAAGCGATGACGTCTATCATTAAACTAGTAAAGGTCTGTCCCTTACACAGACAGAATTAAGAATAATGTAGTGGCCGTTTCGTGCTACTTTCTCACACGACTCATTACATGAGGGGGGGGGGGCGTTGTCGGGGTTGTGGACAATGAAAGATACGAAAGCAAGGCGAAGACAACGAAATCAGTGTCACTTAATAACAAATGGCGCCGCAGAGGCGTTGCGCGTAAACAAGAAATGACATAAGAAACTGTAGGGGGAATAGGAAGGGAGTTGCCTCAGGACAGAAGCCGCCGATATTTCGAACAGAGACTGTTCTTCTTCTGGGCACCGTCCTCATCGTTGGCATGGTATTTAAAGGGTTAGGTTACAACACACACGTTACAACGCACAACAACACACACACGTTACAACAACACACACAACACAACACACAATACAACACACACGTTACAACACAAGAAAACAACAACGACCTCCGACTACCATCAACTTGGACACCAAATCACGGCCGAGAACCCGCATTAGACCTGCGCATTAAACAAGTAAGCAACGACATCCTTCGCGGTATTTCCCAAAGCTCGCGTGGTCACAACCTCACTAAAACACAGCGTGACATCATCAAAGCGCTAGCTGACAGAGATGATATCATTATCAAACCCGCAGATAACGGTGGGAGTTTCGTCATCTGACCCACAGATAAAACACAGATTTCTGAAGCTCATAGGCAACTCAACAATACGCAACACTACCTCAAACTGGACCATGACCCTACAAAGGAGTACACGGCGCTAATAACCCATACCATACAGAACCTCCACGAACGAAAGCTCATCACACGTGATGACCTCAGATATCTCACCCCATCAAACACAGGCGCAGGTCGTTTCTATTTACTGCCAAAAATCCACAAGGTACACGCCAACGAGCTCTATACGGCTGACATCCCCGGCAGGCCAATTGTATCTAACAACAACACACCAACAGAAAGACTCTCGAAATTCCTGGACCACTATTTAAACCATATTCCGACAACACTGCCATCGCATGTACAAGACACATCCCACCTCCTCAGAATATTCAGAGATATAAACAACACTCGTACATTTGGTAGGGACACAATACTAGCCACGCTGGACGTGACATCACGGTATACTAACATCCCACACAACGACGGAATCACAGCCCTCTGCAATACCCTTTCTACAACAAACACCAGAAAAGACACGGAAACCATACTCGCTCTAATGGACTTAGTCCTTAAACTGAACTACTTCGAGTTCAATGGTGAATACTACCTACAAGTACATGGTACAAGTATGGGCACACCTGTTGCACCCACATACGCAAATATCTTCATGGGGTTCTTAGAAAACAGAGTTCTCAGCGCCCTCTCATTAAAACCCACTGTGTACCTTCGATACATCGATGATATACTGATAAAATGGGAACACGGTGAACATGAATTCCAAAAGTTCATAGATCTACTGAACACCGCGCATAGCAACATAAAGTTCACATCACAACAGTCAACTCACTTCATTAACTTCCTCGACACCACAATATCACTGGACAACGGCAACCTCACCACAACACTATACAAAAAGCCAACTGACAAACAACAATACCTTCACTTCAAGAGTCAGCACCCGCGTCACTGTAAGGTTGGAATTCCTAATGGGCAGAGTGTAAGACTACGCAGAATTTGTTCAAACGACACAGATTACGCTGAGAAGCGTGACGAACTCTGCAGTACACTTGCTCAAAGGGACTATCCAGACTCCCTCGTAACCGAATTCCGTCGCAAGGCACTCACACTCGATCGAAACCATGTTCTGGAAAACCGAAAAACTCCTGATCCGTGCCAAATAAGCTTCATCACAAGATATTCCAACGCACTTCCAAACATCAAAGCCATTCTACAGAAGCACGAGCTCCTCCTCCAAAGCAGTGACCGACTTAGCAATATATTCACCCATCCCATACAGGTGACATACCGACGCGCAAAAAATCTGGCAGACTCCTTGGTCAATGCCAAAGTCAGCGAAACGAGCGCTCCGTACACGGGAACACGACCCTGCAACCTCCCGCGCTGCAAAACATGCAAGCACGTTCAACACGCTAACTCCATCAAAAGCACTGCGAGCAATTACACCCACGCCGTTAACCACGCATTCACATGCACAAGCTCCAATGTCATATACTGCATTGAATGCGGCGACTGCTCTATGCAATACATTGGTGAAACCGGCCAACAAATGAACAACCGCCTTACCGGACACAGAACCGACACGTCCAACAAACTCCCCAAAGCAGTCGCCGAACATTTTAACGTTCCTGGTCACAATTTTGACAACATTAAACTATATATTTTAGAAACCGGGTTTAGATCCACACGTGACAGACGTGATAGGGAGTCGTATCTCATGTACAGGTTCAACGCTCTTCACCCGTCCGGTATCACCAAATCACAAGGCACCCTGGAAACACTTCACAAATAAAATATGCTTTTCCCTTCTATCTCCATTATCATCAGTTATGTTCTGCATTGCCACTGCCTTCTGCTTTCTTTATTGCATGCCACAACTTTGTATTACAAATATTTAAAAAAAAATTGCTCGTTCTGGAATTTTCCCCACGTAACCACTAACCTCCTTATCTTTCGCAATGCTTGCCAATTCTTGCCTATTGTCCCATTTCGTCCACGTGTTCGTGAACCCCCATTTTTCTGTAACCGGTCAGGAGCTTAGATGACTTCGTTCACATAATCCCCTGCACACTCTAACAAAGCGGCCATTCACTCCGGCCGTAAAATCCCGTACGGACCCTTTCTTCCCTCCGGGCTGTTGACACACAATTCGCATGAACCTTTAAACATGTCACACCTAACCCTTTAAATACCATGCCAATGATGAGGACGGTGCCCAGAAGAAGAACAGTCTCTGTTCGAAATATCGGCGGCTTCTGTCCTGAGGCAACTCCCTTCCTACATCTCTACCGGTTCGCTGGATTTCTACCCATCTATGTAGGGGGAATAGTAATCTTTTCGCGCCACTCCGCCAGTTCAAAATCTTGGGCACGCACGAGCGCCACCCCACTGTTGACTTGTTCGCTATCTCCATGGAGGAAGGAAACACAAGGAGCGGCTCTTCCTTCCAGACTAGCGTAGCCACCCTCTAGCGGTCGCTCGAGTCAAAATCGCCATTGCTTCCTGTCCACCACGTGATCCCCTCTAAAGTTTCGCTTTTGCAAGGCTTTGTTTCTCGCGCTGCTCTCCGTATGATTTTGCTTCTTTGAAGTAATTTATTGTGAAAATGTGAGCACCGTCGTAGAAACGACGTATGGTAATGTGTTCCTGTCCCGGCTGCTGCTCTCGTTGAACTGAAAGCAGCTCCACGGGAACGCGTTTTGTTCGTAAGTACACGGTAACTTGCTTTAGTCGCCCGTGTGTCTTCGAGTCATCTTGAATTGTTCATTTGGGACCTCAAACTCTGCCGCAGATTCATTTCATATCTTCTGTTGTATAAATCTGATTAATGGGACCGCATTCTTAACCACTTTAGTCAAGAAAAGTACATACGTTGGAAGTAACCGTTGCCACATGTGATGTTTCCGGTCCCGCGTACTCCTTTTGCGTTCTGCACACTGTGACTGGTCTTCTAATAGAACAGTAAACATTCGAACACACAGAAATAAAGTGCAAGTACGCGTTCAACGTAATACTGCCATCTGAACTGCGACACAACTACAGCTCGCGTCGTCTGCTTTGCTGGAGCCATGCTGTCTGGAGGGTCACGTGGGTGATCACGTGGTAGACAGGAGCATCCCAGAATGCAATGCGAGGCCGGCTACGCTCGTCCCGATAGGAAACTGTCGGAGGGGCCGCTCCTTGTGTTTCCTTCCTCCATGGCTATCTCACTCACAACGCGATCGCTACACAAGATTGTTTTCCTATTTTTACCCCGTGGAAGTTTTTTAGATATTACTATCAAGCAAGTGAACTTGTCATGACCACTTTTCTCCGCATTCCTCCAACCTTCTCTTTCAAATTGTAGTCTTCCGTTTCCGGGGAGACAATCTATGGGCGGGAAGGACGGTATCATGATGATCGTATCGTGAAAACACAGACACAGCAGCAAGGCTGGACGATCAAATGCTCGACTATTGGCTAACGGCGATGGGAAACCCATTCCCAATGACATTCCCATTGTTCACGCCTTCTTTATTCGGCGGCCAATAACCTTCTTGCAAAGAAAGTAAGCAGGTAGCTTACTTTGACGAGAATAGCTCCCCAGGTGAACCTGTCACGCAGATGCCCAACCCCTTGGTATGCATCGTTCAAGATTGTACCGAAACAATCCACCTGGAGCATTATTCTTCAATTGGCAGTGGCATTACTATCACAACACACCACATACTGCATGTCTATGGTGCGTGTACAATGCATCGAACCTATTCTCAGGTACAGGCCAGCTGGTACGCAATTACAACATGAAACAACTGACACAGAGACCGTAAAGTCATGCCTTTTCCTCCCCGCCTCGGGTTTCATGTTATTATCCTCACATGCAGCTCAATTCGACTGTGCTGCGCAGCATGAGCAAAAGCATATATTGTTTGTGGTCACATGACCCGGAACATAAATACAGTGAAACCTTCCTATATTGGACACCCGCGGTGCAGCCGAAGCGTCTCCTACTTATAGAGGTGTCCGAGCTACAGAATATGACGGCAACAAAAAATGGAAGAGATCACAGCTGTGAGAAATGTCCCCCTTCTTCAATTTAAGGTCCTTAGTGGTACCTGGTGGTGGTGCCTGGTAGTGGTACCTCTACCCACTCTTCACTGATAATTATTACTGATTTTAGTATATTCTATTCCGTTCAGATTCTACTCAATGCAGCTTTTCAGCCTCTGCAGCTTTTCGAGCAGCAAGGACATGTCACTGATGCGTCAGCCCACTCCTCATAGCTTTGGTGCAGTGCTCGTTCAAAGGCTCTAGACGAACTGAAGACAAGTGCCCACATAAATAATTACAATGTAGACTGACAGCGCTTGTTTTTGGACTCTAAAAACTAAAGCAACAAAATGCTGAGACCAGTATAGGGGAAAAAAGGGGCAAAAGTCAAGGCCACTGGCTCCTTTTGGGTCTATTTGGTGCAAAGATGGGCCGATATTGAGGTAACTTGGCCAGGGTTTTGTCCGACTTTGCAGGGAAAACCCTATCCTACTTCCAAGATAGGGAGGTGTCCGACATAGAGAATTTTGTCCCCATGTAGTTTCAATGGGAGCCTGCCCGTGCAATGAAACCATGGGGAGTTGTCCGAGGTAGGGAGGTGTCAGACTTTGGAGGTTTTACTGTACTATAGAGCATTCTACATCATGTAATCTAACAGTTGTTCACGTTTGGATATTTTAACCATGGAATTTACCCTGCATGCACCATACCTTGTCCAAACACGAACAACTGCTAGAGAGCAGCATGTACTGTTTCCGTACATAGCACTTATGGCTTGCGTCCTGTGATCGGAAACAGTGGTGTCTTTTTTCTGCTACAACCAGTAAACTACAGTAAAGATTTAGAAATACTGTGTCATACCATAAAGCACTATGGGAAATGGCAGATTGAAAAACTGCAGAAGACGGGGGAAATGTTCTACGGTGAAATTTTTTACAGTGTGTGCTGTACCACGTAATGCACTGCAGGCCTACCACAGTATGGTAACGCTCTGAATACTGATTTGCTCAAAAAAGGAATGTGTGCGTTTCTTGTATGTACTAACTTCCCCTTATGCAAGGTTGTAGAAAGATGTTTTCAGCTAATGGGGGGCAGGGAGAGGACATCATTCTGGAGTCTCGTTGACCTACAATGTGTCGTGTGTGAAGGTCATTTTGAAGAGTGTAGGTGGTACAAGACTCTGTTCCCACATTCTTGGCAGTGTTGACTAATAACCATAATAAAGTAGAGGGTACATTTGTTCCTTCGTATATTTGTGTCATGGCAAAGTATGTAGAGATATATCGGTCTCAACATGCAGGTGACAAAACTGCTTTTTATGCATAAACTATGACAAATAGTTGTCTGTTCAGCACCACTAATCATGTGCTGGCCTCCATGACATGTCTGTGACATTCCAAAGTGATTAACATGTCCCATAGATGTGTGCAATGCTGAAGATGACCGTGACCTTCTATGGATTCTTGATTCAAGAAAAGTACTGTGTGATTTGCTAACAGCAGACTAACAGCAGTGCAGCTAACAGCAGTGAAGGTACAGCGCCTGGCTGTACCTTCACAATTCCACATAAAAATATGTAAAGTTTGCCGAAGGAAACATCATGAAGGTTCATAGCGAAAAACCCTGAGACGAGGGATAGAAAGGGACATACATAATATCTCAACATAGCGTGTTTATGTCCCTTCTTGTATCTCCTCTTCAGGTCTCGCCATCATGGACACTATCAGAAGCTCGCTTGCTGTTGAACCGTTCTTTCAACGATAAGGGTCACTTTCATGGACTGGATGGCATCCAACATGCTGTCAATAAAAAGAATAATGGAAGGAGCTCAATATGATCCTTAGGCTGTGCGTGGTCCTTGCTTTCTGACAAATGGTGACTTAGAATTTCAGGACAGTGCCTGCAGTGGTAGTATTCTTGTGTTCTCATCCCTTGACGCCCATTGTGTGTCATCGGTCACCTGTAATCTGCTAATATGCACATAGCTAAAACAAGGTATATTTGTATTTCTTTGAATACAGTTGGTACAGCACATTGTTTTTTACATGTTCTTTGGAAAATATAAATAAAAATTCT
This sequence comes from Ornithodoros turicata, assembly GCF_037126465.1. Taxonomy (NCBI): domain Eukaryota; kingdom Metazoa; phylum Arthropoda; class Arachnida; order Ixodida; family Argasidae; genus Ornithodoros; species Ornithodoros turicata. The sequence goes on from NC_088201.1 coordinate 166,939,271, forward strand.
CTACTCTGCAAGTCTCCTGTCAGCTCTACAGAGCAGCTTCAAATTTCACTAGAAGCCACGTGTGAAACCTACACCAAACTAGTGGTGAAGGTCCATATAGGTCATAGATAGATACTATTATTATTATTAGATCATAGGTCAGGCGTAGGTCCTGGTTGGTAGCAACGCATTTGAATTTTATTAAAAATTGGGGCAGGAGGTGACCAACATAACTAAATACACCAACTGACTCTCACAAATTTTGTGGTGTTATACTTTTGAAACAACATTAATACGCCGCAGTGGTCTTTTCTCCTTTGTTCCTTTTAACCTAGAAATATCAGATCTTCGGCATCACCAGCCTTAGTTGCTGAGCATGCAGTTATTTACGTTGAGCACTGCAGTTTAATATTTGTTTCTCTGGAGAAGCAAGCCCACTTCCCTATTTTGATAAGAGTCTTTCAGCTTTGACAGGGCATTTGTGGACAAGGAAAACATTTGGACTATTGTGTATTTCGCTATGAAGTGCACCGTACAAAGCAGAGGACACCATCAACCATTTCCACCAAGGGTATTAAATTTGTGATAAAGTACATATACCTTTTGTCACTGACTAATATGGTGGCAAAGTTACTTGAGTGGCAGTTGTGCAATTTTAAGCACATGTTTAAAAAAATAGGATCTGGGAAGTGCTGACTGGTTGAACGTGTGGAGTACCCAATATAATAATTGGGGGTTTGCGTCGCGAGACAACTGAATGTGGAATACACAGCACAGTGTAATGTTCCTTATTCTGGCAATGTTAGCATGGTTCAAGAAGTGGGAAATGTTGCACTACCCTTAATAACATCTGGTGGGCCCAGCAAACAGGATACACATACCTTGATCTGAAGACACTATGCCTAACTCAAAAGCAATATGAGATCGACCCGTACGTGTTTATTTGCGAAACTATTATGAATGAAATATGGCCTGTGTGGTATAGAACAATGCGCACACTCAAGTAAACATGCAAAAAATACGTATAAGGGCTCTCGACCTACATGCCGCGATGCGCTCTACGAGATAAACAACACACTACAAAACTACATCCAACACTTTTTATGCGGGGCAACTTTAATGCGCACTTTCATATAACCGACGAATGGTTCAAAGAATGCAGTTCGAGTGGTCACGATACATTCCTAAGTCGTTCATTGCAGTCGCGCTATGATGCTGCACAATATATGTATCTCGTGTAACAAGCCTGGCAGTCGCACGATGTGTATGGGCAGAAATACGGCCTTCTTTCTTTGAAGACCAGTCCTCTGCAGGTATATGCTCAAACGATCACCAAGTCTCACGTTGTTGCTCAATCGCTCCCATTCCTGCACTTGTAGTAAAAGCAGCAAACGGGTTGACATGAATGGCAGCTGAACGGTTGAACTGCGAAGTTCTCGAGCACACAATCACAATTTCACGCCGAAAATGATGTTGAGGTGAGTTCGCGGTTGTTGTTTCCATCGTTCAATAGTTCTCGGGATTACCTCGGACGAAACGCTCATCGTAGCCGGCGGCCATAACTGGATTTCCTCGCAAACGGGAGAAGACGCCAGGGAAGTCACAGAAAGCCTCAGCTTTCATCCAATCAGACGCACGATTCCCTATCTACGTAGATGGAGCAGGTTTATCCCATCTACGTCACAAAAATGGCTGCGCCCATGGCTTGTTTTGGTTTCTTTGATGAATTAATTTTCGTAATAGGAAGACAAAATTGAGAAACGAAGGTGTGTTTCGGGGGCAGTTGGATGTGCTCGTTCTGAATATCACAACCGTTCCAACACATCGGTAAATCGGCGTAGCTGACCTTTAATTCCCTCAACAAAAAAAAAAAAAAAAGAAAAAAGAAAAAAGGCCCGTAAACATACTGGCAAGTCCAGCAGTGGTGGAGGAGGTTGACATTACGAAGCACGGAAGAAGCACAGAGACAAGGTTATTTCACTCTTGACCCTGTGCAGGTGCGGTGCAAAGGGTGCGAGGGCGGAAACCAGCACGCTGGAACCAAAACTGCCACCGGGGCACCCAGACCATTCCATTCCCATTCCTAGGGCAGTTTCCGCCATTCCATTTTCATTCCGGACTGTACTAAATTTGGAATGATCCTGGAATCATTCTAACTTGGTAGTGGCAACTCCGCTACACTGGCGTAGACTATACTTCTTCTTCTTCCGCGACATGGTATTCATTTCCTCTTAGTTTAAGAACATCACATCAGCTCAGTGTGTCTTAACGCAGAGTCGTCATCACATCTTCGGAACTCATGCACAAAACTGTGCATTTTACAGCGAGATTATGGAATAAAAATAATTACGGGGATCGAAAAACGCCCAAAAGCGCGCACAGAAACAGCACACGAGTTGTTCACGAACGGTTTGGCCGCCGATCACGAGCGCGACCATCTTTAAAGTCACGTGCGCGGTGACGTTTGCTGTCGGCGTGTGACCATGACCTGTCCAGAATGCATTGCGTTCGTCCAGCACGTTTCCTTCTGCGGAGCAATACATTGGATGGCACCGGCGTGTTCACGACTGACGTGTTGCTCCTGATGGCTACGTAGCCGACACGTAGCCAACTTGTTTCGTTTTAGACCCAGTGTTGACCGCGTGCAATGTAGCTTTACCGCCGAACTTGACGACTTGACGCGCAGTGCACATTTGGTGAGTACTTCGACACAGTGTTACCCGTAATTTTGTATTTTTAATTTTGATAAAAACCATATGCCCGACCGGGACAAAAATTGTGTCGCGAGAGTAGCGAGTGCTCAGGCCATCGAATGGATAAATTTACGGTACCTTTATCTCGCGCGCATTTCAGCCCCTTCCCGTTGGTTGGTTAAGGTTAGGTTAGGTTGGCTCGGGTTGGGTTGGTGGCGTGTTATTAGTGTTATTTTATGAGACCTCCCGAAACGCGGCAAAAATGTACACCAAACCAAATTACAGCAGTACAAGATTGAATTGGCTTATAACAGAGTGAAATAGCAGCATACAAGGTAATAAATACGAGATTCGCAATATATAGTACTTATCATCCTCAGTATCTACTATCTTCCCCCATATTTATTATCCACGCGTATTTATAGTAATGAGCGTTCTGATTGTAAACAACGGCGACAACGAAGTTCCAATAAAAGCTCATTCGTCCACACATGACATTTATTATAGCGTGTTCGCAATATCTCGTAATACGTAATCCGCATGCCACGAAACACCTCTCGTCAAGATGCTGCCTTAATCCACCGAACCCGACTCGATGTGGCCTTTACAGCTCAGTGGCGTTACCGCTTGAGACAAGTTGATTCTCCCACCTGCTGCCACTGTGGTGCTCTTGAGGATCTGGAGCACATTCTTCTTCATTGCCCCCACTACCAACCTTCCCGAACCGCACCCTCCGAGTCTCTTCGTCAGCTGGACTCTCGCCCCTTCTCCCTATCGAAATTGCTTGGGCCCTGGCCCAATCCAGCCCAGCAATGATCTGCGCTCAAAGCTCTTTTGACATTTCTGGACACCATCGAACTTCGATCGTTATTGTGAAGGGGCTCATTATTCTATTCCCCTCCTCCCCACCAGCAATGGAGTAGAGTATCGCTTCTGGCGATGAACCACCCCACTTTCCATTTCAAAATAAAGTTGTTGTTGTTGTACGTATGAAAATTAAAACCGCGCAAACCGGGAACCCAACACTTATTACCGATCGATCTGCCTGCTGCCGGCGGTATGTTGCTCGCGCATTGACAAGCGGTGGTATGTTGCTGCGAGTATTGAGTGAACGAACGGAGAGCTGAGCCGGGAGTGAGTGAGCACGGGTGAGCAAGCGTAGAGCTCAGCGAGGTCTGAGTGAGCAGTTACGAGCGCGAACCTGTGCAACGAGCTCGCTTCATTTGTGCAGCTTTCATTTGCTGTTTTTATTTACCCAGTTACCGTCTCTCATACTGCAGCGAATGAAATCGGCCCTCTCTCACAGGCACGACTCCCCTTTACGATATGCTGAGTGGCCTCAGGTTTGTGACAGTGCTTTTAAACAAAACAGTGGCAGAGAGAGAAAAATAAAATAAAATAGGTGACCACGTCACCAGTGAGTTTTAGTATAAAGTACGCCGTCGCCTTTGCGTACGTAAGGAATAGCGTAGTGGTTCTCCGGAACGCAAAGCTCTGCGTGTGTCTTGCGCGTGCGCAGAACCACCGACGTTATTCCTTACACACTAATGCTGTATTCCAATGTCAGATTCGGAGCATTTCTAGAGCAAGTTTTGTTGCTCCGCCGTTCGATTGGGAACAGCTCTGGAGTCTTCCAATGGGAGCTTCGGAGCGGCATTCGAGCCAAGGTCGCTCCAGGGAGCAGCCCAGATTGCTCCGCCAAAATAGGCAGATTCAACAGGAACTCTACGTGACGTGTCACTTGTCGCTCGTGCTTCCTATTTCCTGTCTCTGCTTCGGCAACATGGCCGCTTCCCGACGCGTCTTCGCCGTGACTAGTATTTCGCGTCGTACGTTAGCAATTTTGTTTCTTGAAGAAAGCAATAAGCCAGACATCACAAGGGCAACGTTAGGAGATTAGGAGGACCTTGATGTTGCAAAACATGGCGTTGTATTGGAACATGAGTACAATCTTCTTCTTCGTATTCCTCCGTCTCTGGCCGCCATCCACCAAGGAAGATTGGCCAGGGCTAAACTCCAAGTTGTGCGCAAGTGTTCCAGTCGCAGATTCGGATCACTTGCTCTAGGCCAGATCAAGCCGCTCCACTGCGGAGCCTGCCACTTGCTCCGACTCTGCCACTGGAATTCAACATAAAACGTGATGGCGTACGATATACTAAAGCTCACTGCCTCAGCTTGCATTATTGATTGCGGTCTCTTTCTTCTTTTTTTTTTCTTCTGTGCCTACATATAGCTCGCTGCCTCATATTCCAACGTTTCAACAAACCTGCTGCAGGGAGGAGTGTCCGCTGCGAGGCGCTCTGTCCTGCTAATAACGTATGTCTCCTGAAGCAGTGCCAAGATGCGGTCCCACGTACGACTTGTAATTCGTCCGTGTTCGTTCGTGACGATCCATTATGCCGGGGCGTGCATGACGGCGCATATTCTAACCATCACTATGCCTCAGTAATCGTCTCACTGATTAAGGGATGACCGACACTAGCTTGACTGACTTGACTTGACTTGGCATAGGTGCAGTCAAGCTGGTGAATAAAATCAATTGAAGTTGCAACCTTAGAACATTGAACACTGGCTTGCTTGCCCCACTATCATAACCACTTTCAGGGTAGGTTTAGCTTTTACGTTTTAATAATGTTCGTGGTTGAAAATGGACACCATAGTGAACATATTTACATTATTATTCACCAATAAATTACTGAGAGCTAAATAAATGAAAAATAAGTTAAAAAAACAATAAGTTGAACCACTGAATGTTTCATTTTTGGATTTTTTTTTTCAGAAATGGACGAACAACAACAATGAATTTATTTGAATGATGATGAACGAGGAGTTTCATCGGCAGCTAGGGCGATACTGTGGATGGTCTAGAATAACTGGTGTGCCTTTCGCCGTCGTCATAGGTACCCGCCGATGTTCCTACCGAGAGATGGCGCCAAGCGTATCTCGGCGCTTTGCTATCTGATCGCCTCTTGCGACCGATTTCAGTGTTACTCCTCACGTGATTACTCACCTGCCGTTAACCCGTGAGCGTACCCTTTCTTTGCTCTGCGTGCAAGATGCACATCGAGCGTCACCTACCGAAGCAAACGAATGGCACACCTAGATATCAGTTCTGATATTAGTCTGCGCGTCGCAGTCAGCACTCGCATCTTGGACATGTGTACTGTGATAACGAAAAAGACGTGTTCGAACAGTCGGTTTTGCCTTTCTGTAATGATATTTGTGGTATGTGCTCATGCTTCCCTTCGTTTGAGCTCCCTTTACCTTCTAGGCAACGAGTAATTGTGATAGAAACATCGAAGTAGGTGTTAGGCTATGAGCGTAATATACAGGGTGTTTCACCTTACGTGATAAAAAATTCTAACTGGCGACGTACCCGCCGCAGGATTGTGGGACTTTTCGCAATAACCTTCTGGAAACTTTTGCCACCGTTAAGGAAGGCTTCGGGCGCTGTTTAATTGTGGGAAATTTATTTATTTTTCAATTAAACTTTGAAAATTGCAAAGCGAACCTGACTTTTCGTAGAGAAATTTGACATCATCCACGGACAACCGCAGTCCCAACAAAAACTATGCACAGTATCGCAACAGAAATAGTTGAAAAAAATTTAAAATTTTCGGCACACCCAAGCAGCCCCACCTGCTCGGTTGTCGCAAAGAAGAGCGCACGGAAGATGCGGGCAGAGGAGGAACTGTTCCCGCCTCTTGTTTTACCTCTCTTTCCTCCGCTTTGACCTTGATGCTGGTGGCGCCTCTAGACGCACATTTCGCCCGCGCTTCTTTGCGAAAATCAAGCAGGCAGGGCTAAAGCGTAATTTTTACGAATTTTTTTCGACTATTTTTGTTGCGATGCTGTACATAGTTTTTGCTGTGTCTGCGGTTCTCCGCGGAGAACTTCTTATTTCCGTAAACAATAAGTGGAAGTTTTCAAAGTTCGATTGACGAAAACAAAATTTCCTTCAATTGAAAATTCTCCAAAGACTTCCTAAATGGCGGCAAAAGTTCCCAGAAGGTCATTCGCCGAAAGTCCCCCAATCTCCCGGCGAGTACGTCGCAAGTTAGAATTTGTTATCACTTAAGGTGAAACACCCTGTATATATTAATTGCAGCTAAACAATGGAAGCGATAGAATTGCTGACAACAGTCTCCATATGAGCAGTCTGTAGAAGGGAAGAAGAAATCGGGAAGGCAAAAAGGACGACAAAAAAAAATATAACGATTTATTTATCTATTCATTCATTTATTTCTGAATACTGGTGTTCCCAGAAGGTACCCTGGAAGGAGTGTGGAAGGTACATTAATTAAAATATGTACACATAGTATGCACATATAGTGGCGACAATTCGGAAGAAGCTTGCAGAAGAGCCGCGGTAAAGGGGTCCCAAATCACCTTTCACACGTGAAGATCAGTAATGCGAGTATTCTACATGCTGCTAGTCTCACCTAAGCAGTAGCACATAGCAGTGTACTTGTAAGATAGAAGCGCCTTCTCTTGACTGTAATGCCTATTAAGGGCACGTGGAAATTCCACCTCAAATCGGGCAGGACGATGACCCAAGGTATTAGTATCAGTGTGACCCCTTTCCTAAGCTACCTTGCAAGTAGTATGATGTTGGCAAAGCTTTTGTTCTATATGTAACCGACATATATACAGGTTTGTCGATGTTCAATGTCATCTGCAATTTGTTATACCATTCGTTTGATGTGCTCTAAACTGCTTCGTAAAGGTGCGTCCTCGCTATGCCGACCAGCAAGGCCGATTGCGAGAGTGAGTCATAAGCAAACACACACACACACACACATATATATATATATATATATATATATATAAGAAAAAAAAATAGCCAGAGCTCTTTGGCTGCACGTATAGCATATGTCTGTAATTCAAACGTTGCCATGCCAGTACTGGACAGCTGTTTCGGCCTTGTTGGGCCTCATCAACAGTACGCAGGCAGGCAACGTTTGAGTGGATGGCGTCAGAAGGTCACGTAACACGTGATTCCTCCCGTCAGGGTGAGATAACTCACTCACTGAAAGCCCAGTGCAAAGCCAGTGAAGTATAAAAGGAAAAAAATAGCCGGAGCTCTCTGGCTGCACGTATAGCATATGTTTGTAATTCAAACGTTGCCATGCCAGTACTGGACAGCTGTTTCGGCCTTGTTGGGCCTCATCAACAGTACGCAGTGATGTGCGTGCACACAAAAAAGGAGTTCGCCACATTTTTTATACTACCTGCTCTTCATTGTGCGTCATTATTTTCCTGTTTTGCTCGGTACTTAGAGTAATCATACGCCAAATTTTCTGCGTGTAGACAACAAAGAAAAAAAAAGTCAAATTAGGAACAGGTTTACATGTAAGGTTTGTCAGCGCAGTATGGCGACGTGCTCCAGGTAGGACTGCGGATAATTTGGACCACCTCGGGTTCTTTTGCGTCGCAAATCTCCGACACACAGTGCTGGACGCATTGTTTTAGCATTGCTACCGTCCTCAGCCGGGTTTGAACCCGCGGCCTTGAGCTCAGCAGCCTGCACGCTATCGACTGAGCTACCGACGCCGACACGCAACAAAGAAGGTGGGACGGAAATTAGGAAGGTAGGACGGAAAGGCGGAAATTAGGTGAGGCTAAAAAGAAATATTAATGCCAGGCAACAAAGAAGGCAGCGCGTGCCACTATCATATTTCTTTTCTAGCCTCACTTAATTTCCTCCTTTGAGACTTTCGTCAAACATGGAAGTAAGGTTAGTTTACTTCGCCGTCTATTTTTCATTATGCGACTTTGAAATGCACATGAGCAAGATTCAGGGGCACAGATTAGTTGAGCCGGAAGCCACACGTGGCGTATCGACGATGAACTCTCCCCCCGTCCCTTTCCTCTCTGTACATGCGTCCAGGTCGCCGTACAGACCCTTTCCGATATTAGAGTCTGATAAAGCCTAGTTGACGGAAGTATTTTTGATCCTTCGCCAGAGATAACTCCTGCCCATCCAGCGCCTTGATTTCCATGCAGCTACACTCTAAACCAGGTAACGCATATGTGACGGTTAAGTACCGCTTGTCCAAGAGGTACATTTTTTAGAAAATGTACCTGCATGTACATTTTTTAGAAAATGTACCTCTTAAATTTAAGAGGTACACGCGCCCTCACATGCGGTACATGTAACGGACAGCGCGCAGCGATTTAGGCCTACTCGTGGGGGTGGTTCCCCTCCTCTACGATATATTAACGGCCCCAGGAAGCTACGCTGTACGATAAATATCACAAACAAATACCTTTATTCTAAAATTACATCCATTTCAGGGGTGATGCTTGTCCATCGCAAGCGTGCATTGTCATGATCCACAAACCCCGAACACACTGGGCACAACGTATATGGATGGATGCTGACCACTGCATCTCTCCTTCACCATTGCAGCTGCTCTGGGGTCACGCTTCTTTATGTCTTCCACACCTTTGGATTGCTGTTCTTCCCCAACTTCCGTTTCTTCCGCAGAACGTAATACCGACCACAGACGATGACTGACTCACCCATTTACGACATCGCCTGGACGTAACCTAGGAGAAAATGCAATGTAAAAAAATCCAACAACCGAAATAGCTTGCCTGAGAAACGTGCCTACTTGCTTGTGTAATCCAGGTGTAAAGTGCAATCTAGGCTTCTCTAATTCACGCATCAACGTTCGTGCATGAAGCGCAAAGTTCGTTGTCTCAGTCCCTCAGTCGTTGTGTCCAGCCTGCCGTTGTTCAGGACCACTGGGAATGAGAGCGAAGATGAACAAAAATGTGTCTTGCGGACGAATAATTACTTCCTAGATATAATACGCACCTTAAATGACTCCAATCTTGAAAGCGTCGAATGAGTTTCTTCAAACACCGAGCACACTCGTCCTCACGCCCCGACGTTTCAAAACAAACTGATTTGCCAGCGGTTGCAAGAAACGCAATCTTCCCAAACGTGCGATCCCTCACAGTCACAGGTTCTAGTTATTGCACTTCTTTGACAGAATGATAGTGCAGATTCATTACGGCAGTGCTGCATAAACGAATTTATTGACTGGTATTCGGAATCACGCGAAATATTTTGGCAGCGCATGGAGATGGTGAGAAGGCGTTCGTACTCATGCGCCGGAAACAGGCGGTACGCATGAGGTACAGCTGCTACAGATCGCGCTTAAGAGGTACCTATCCGGTACGGATGGGTCCCGCAGCCCTTGTACCGTTTGAATTTCGCAGTGGTCGCGAAATGTACCTGCTGGTTGAGGACTGTACCTCATGTGTACCGCTTGGCCCAGGTGCGCGTCCTCTTTCATGCGGTACATATCGGGTGCCGGATTTAGAGTGTAGTTGAAGGGATGCGGTCTCCTGAGCTCCGCGCAAAACGCTTCTCATGCAGGGTTGTTAGGAAGCTAAGTAAAAGTCACTGAATGAGTATTTGTATGTAGATACTGTATGTACGCTTAGTGAAATATTACGCGCATTTTTTGCAGGTACTTGTACGTGTAACTAAATTACATAGTACATTTGAAACTATTTTTCAGAGTACTATGACAAAGACTATAGAAAAGCCCTGATGAGTTGATATTTTGTATTCCATCGCAAAATTGGGCAGTGTACCGCCTCAGCGGCGGTGAATCGCCCAACCCATCACCATCCCATGTATCTGTGTGTGTGTGTGTGTGTGTGTGTGTATTCCATCGTCCGATTTGCGCCAACAAGACTTTGTCTATGCTGCATAATGTAAAAACCCCTGGACTAAGCAACACGAAAGGACAGACACACCACGAAGTCTGAATTATTGAGACTTCGTGTTGTGTCTGTCTTTTCGTGTTCCCTCGTCTCGGGGTTTTACATTATGCATCATCTTCACCAGCTCGCTTGCTTCCTAGCCATTTTTTCATGCGTCTACGCATTTTGCTCTTGAGGAAAATACAGTTTTGTATCTGGACGTAATGAACGAACGCTGACATGAACGATACACACAGACACCTGGCGTAATTTTCTGTGTCCGTTCATTATGCCGTTACAACCCACACCCTCAAGTGGTCTTGCGTTATATTTTTGTAGTACGCATCGTGTATATGCATGAAATTCATTAGATATGGAGGAAGCTGTAAAGGAAAAAAAAGTTTATATTAGTTTTTTGAGCAATGGATCAAATGGCAGTCACTCCCACGATAAAAAGTAATTAAAGTCCTAACTTAATTTCTCCGAAAACACAATATCGTAATTGTAACTGAAGTACCTTTTTTTTACGTATAGCTGCACTGTCCTCCTGTCATCATCTATGCAAACAATCTAGGAAGAAGAAATAAAAAAAAAGAATCGAGGGTATACAGGGTGTTTCAAAAAACGTCTCATTCGGACATTATAAAAATACGGGGTAAAGGGCACTTGTGTGGCAACAGAATTTGCCACCTAGAAAAAATATTTTCATTTGATTTTAATTAAAATAAATTGAATTTCTTTAATTGAACTCCAAAATTTCCCAAGTCAACCTAACGTGTTTTTTTTACATAATTTAAGAGCCCGTAGCGAACTGAGTCAGATCCACCAAGAAATCCGTTCGATATTGCAAATGGAACTGCCCAAAAAAAGTCCCGAAGTTGAGGCTTCAGAGTTTCGGGTATTCAACAGCGCACCAAATCAGTCGGAAAAATGCGCGGAGGGCAGGACATGCTCCTGCCCCCATGAAGCTAGAACAGTTTATCGCCGGACCGGCGTGCAGCACAAGACGCGCAGATAACAAGGCAGGTGACATTCCACCATACGTTGATAAGCGGCAAACAAAAATGATTCCGCCTCTTTTTTCCCGCCCTGTGTTTTTTCGACCTTCTATCTTTCATGGGGGCAGGAGCATGTCCTCCTCTCCACGAATCTTTGCGTGTGATTTGGTGCGCCGTTGAATACCCGAAACTTTGAAGCCTCAATTCCGGGACTTTTTTTGGGCAGTTCCATTTGCAATATCGAGCGGATTTCTTAGTGGATCTGACTAAGTTCGCTACGGGCTCTCTAATTCTGTAAAAAAAACGTTAGGTTGACTTGGGAAATTTTAGAGTTCAATTAAAGAAATTCAATTTATTTCAATTAAAATCAAATGAAAATATTTTTTCAAGGTGGCAAATTCAGTTGCCACACAAATACCGTTTACCCCGTATTTTTCCGTCGCCCCGTTTTTTTATAAAGTCCGAATGACACGTTTTTTGAAACACCTTGTATATACACACACAAAAAGGAGTTCGCCACATTTTTTATACTACCTGCTCTTCCTTGTGCGTCATTACTTTCCTGTTTTGCTCGATACTTAGAGTAATCATACGCCAAATTTTCTGTGTGTAGACAACAAAGAAAAAGAAATCAAATTAGGAACAGGTTTATACGTAAGGTTTGTCAGCGCAGTATGGCGACGTGCAGCAGGTAGGACTGCGGATAATTTGGACCACGTGGGGTTCTTTTGCGCCGCAAATCTCCGACACACAGTGCTGGGCGCATTGTTTTAGCATTGCTACCGTCCTCAGCCGGGTTTGAACCCGCGGCCTTGAGCTCAGCAGCCGACACGTTATCGACTGAGCTACCGACGCCGACACCCAACAGAGAAGGTAGGACGGAAATTAGGAATAGGATGGTAGGACGAAAAGGCGGAAATTAAGTGAGGCTAAAAAGAAATATTAATGCCAGGCAACAAAGAAGGCAGCGCGTGCCACTATCATATTTCTTTTCTAGCCTCACTTAATTTCCTCCGTTGAGACTTTCGTCAAACATGGAAGTAAGGTTAGTTTACTTCGCCGTCTATTTTTCATTATGCGACTTTAAGATGCACATGAGCAAGATTCAGGGGCACAGATTAGTTGAGCCGGAAGCCACACGTGGCGTATCGACGATGAACTCTCCCCCCGTCCCTTTCCTCTCTGTACATCATAGGTGGGGAAGTTACTTTTATTTTGTAGTGCACTACCGTTACTCACTACTTTTTCGAAAAGTAACGCGTTACGTTATTCGTTACTGTTGCGGTAGTAGGTAACGCGTTACTAACGCCGTTACTTCTGATAAGTAATGCCGTTACTTTTGCATTACTTCACCAGTTGTCCTTATCATATGGACCATTTTTGGTTGAGTCACATAAGTGCATTCCGCAAATCAATACAAGCAATGTTGGGCACAAACAAGGGTCACGCATGAACACAACTTACATGTACGATTTATTGCAACCCAGAAGTAATTGATGTTCAAAATTTTCATCGGTGAGCTTCGCCTGTTCGGCTGAGAGGACGCCTAGTGACCAGTGAGTGCTCCTTGTCAAGGTTGATAGAGACGGTGACCTTTTATCTCAGAGGGTAGAGGCTATTTTTCTGCCGCTTTTGCCCCATTCGTCCGAAAAATACCAGAGGGAAAGAAAAACAGAGGTGGTAAACAAAGGTGACACCTCAACCAGGGTAGGTCAACAACCCTTCTTTTGCGTTCTTTGTGGGTGTCGATGTGACCTTCTTGTCATTGTTGAAGATGAATAGAAAAAATCGGGAATTTTCCCGGATTCTACAGGCACGGTCCTCGCTCAAGCTTTCAAGTTCCCGAACACGTAGTAACGCATAACGCCGTTACGCGTTAATTGTTAAAATGTAATGACGTTACGTTACTCATTACTTTTCTCCAAAATGTAATGCGTTACCATATTTCACTACTCGAATGTAACGCGTTACCGGTAACGCACTACTTTGTAACGCGTTACTCCCCACCTATGCTGTACATGCGTCCAGGTCGCTAATACAGACCCTTTCCGATATTAGAGTCTGATAAAGCCTAGTTGACGGAAGTGTTTTTGATCCTTCGCCAGACATAACTCCTGCCCATCCAGCGCCTTGATTTCCATGCAGCTAGTTGAAGGGATGCGGTCTCCTGAGCTCCGCGCAAAACGCTTCTCATGCAGGGTTCTTAAGAAACTAAGTAAATGTAACTGAATGAGTATTTGTATGTAGATACTGTATGTACGCTTAGTGAAATATTACGCGCATTTTTTTGCAGGTACTTGTACGTGTAACTAAATTACATAGTACATTTGAAACTATTTTTCAGAGTACTATGACAAAGACTATAGAAAAGCCCTGATGAGTTGATATTTTGTATTTCATCGTCCGATTTGCGCCAACAAGACTGTGTCTATGCTGCATAATGTAAAACCCTTGGATAGGCAACACGAAATGACAGACACAACACGAAGTCTCAATTATTGAGACTTCGTGTTGTGTCTGTCTTTTCGTGTTTCCTCGTCTGGGGTTTTACATTATGCATCATCTTCACCAGCTCGCTTGCTTCCTAGCCATTTTTTCACGTGTCTATGCATTTTGCTCTTGAGGAAAATACACTTTTGTATCTGGACGTAATGAACGAACGCTGACATCAACGATACACACAGAGACGTGGCGTCCGTTTCTGTGTCGTTCATTACGCCGTTACAACCCACACCCTCAAGCGGTCTTGGCGTTATATTTTTGTAGTGCACATCGTGTATATGCATGAAATTCATTAAATATGGAGGAAGCTGTAAAGGGAAAAAAATGTTTATATTAGTTTTTTGAGCAATGGATCAAATGGCAGTCACTCCCACGATAAAAAGTAATTAAAGTCCTAACTTAATTTCTCCGAAAACACAATATCGTAATTGTAACTGAAGTACCTTTTTTTTACGTATAGCTGCACTGTCCTCCTGTCATCATCCATGCAAACAAACTAAAAAGAAAAAAAAGAATCGAGGAAATATGTATATGTGCTTTCAATTTTGGTATCACCTACCGCAAAACCACCCATTGGTTCTCTTAGGGAACACCTACTTTGCTTTCTTTACATTGACTCACTGTTGTCTGAGCGTTTTCGAGGGACCTTTATTATTATTTTTTTATTTCATATGAATAAGTTGGCAAATTATTGTGAAATGAATGTGGAAAGTACAAACTGGAAAGGCATGACCTCTGCCTCAAGACAGTGCTCGTTATGCGCGTACCTATGTCCTGAAGATCAGTCTATATATATATATATATATATATATGCTGATGATTCAGGGGGTACGGATGGACACGTAAGTATATAAGTACAGAAAAGGTAAAGAAGGGATTCGGAAGCCTTGAGGGAGAGTTTAAAAAATTTATTACAACTAATTACGGGAGAGAACTAAGGTTTATTTACATGTTACAGGGGTCGACGTTTCGGCGACAGCGTCGCCTTCCACAGGACTAAAGGGGATTGTAGTGGGTCATCGCTTATAGAAGGGCGGGAAGAGTTACGAGAGAGGAGGAATCCGCACGTGGAACGGGTGCTGGTCTTGGAGGGTTTTTCCAGGAGCTTTGTCCTTTGTCCTTTGTCCAAGTCCTTTGTCCTTTGTCCAAGGACAAAGCTGGGACGGGTGCTGGTCTTGGGGGGTTTTTCCAGGAGCTTTGTCCTTTGTCCTTTGTCCAAGGACAAAGCTCCTGGAAAAACCCCCCAAGACCAGCACCCGTTCCACGTGCGGATTCCTCCTCTCTCGTAACTCTTCCCGCCCTTCTATAAGCGATGACCCACTACAATCCCCTTTAGTCCTGTGGAAGGCGACGCTGTCGCCGAAACGTCGACCCCTGTAACATGTAAATAAACCTTAGTTCTCTCCCGTAATTAGTTGTAATAAATTTTTTAAACTCTCCCTCAAGGCTTCTGAATCCCTTCTTTACCTTTTCTGTACTTATATATATATATATATAAATGAAGAAAAATAGCATACGCTCTTTGGCTGCACGTTGAACATATGTTTATAAGTCCCAAACGTCGCCACACCAGCATTGGACAGCTGTTTCGGCCTTATTGGGCCTTCATCAGCAATGCGTAGGTGGGCGACGTTTGAGCGAGTGGCGTCGGAAGGTCACGTGGAACGTGATGTCCTCCCGTCAGGGTGAGTGACTCACCTCTGAGTCGCTCACAGGTGAGTCACTCACCCTGACGGGAGGACATCACGTTCCACGTGACCTTCCGACGCCACTCGCTCAAACGTCGCCCACCTACGCATTGCTGATGAAGGCCCAATAAGGCCGAAACAACTGTCCAATGCTGGTGTGGCGACGTTTGGGACTTATAAACATATATATATATATATATATATATATATATATATGTTTGCAAAACGGTTGAACGAACATTAGAATAATGGTTAGCTTTAACCGAGGAGCCCAGAATACCACAATTCTTTGCACCTTCTGCTGTTATGTGCATGCCATGTTCTACGCGTACCCATCCCGTAGCTCAAAGTAACCTCCATTCTTTCTTTTTCATCCGTGGCTTAATGGAGCAATACGTATGAATGACACTGCAACTAAGGATGAAGGGAGTTGCCTCAGGACGAGAGCCGCCGATATTTCGAACAGAGACTGTTCTTCCTCTGGGCACCGTCCTCATCATTGGCATGGTATTTAAAGGGTTAAAGGTATGACGGGTTAAAGGTACGCCCAGAATTTTTCCTTCTATTCTATCCCCGTTATCATCTGTTATGTTCCACACGGCCACTACTTTTTGCCCTCTTTATTGCATGCCACAATTGTGTATTACAAAGATATATATTAAAAGAAAAAAACCACGTAACCCCTAAACTCCTTATCTTCCGGAATGCTCGACAATTCCTGCCTGTTGTCCCGTTTCGTCCCTTGTTCGTGAACCACCCATTTCTGTAACCGATCTGTAGCCAAGATTACTTCATTTCCATAATCTTCACCACACTCTAACAAAGCGGCCATTCACTCCGGCCGTAATAGCCCCCCCCCCCCGGATGTTCGCATGAACCTTTAACACGTGATACCTATCCCTCTAAATACCAGGATGAATATGAAGCAATATTCCTTGTTGTATTCAATAGGGAAAGTAGTATGGTACGTCGATCCCAGACTTGGTCCACAAAGGTGAGGCACTCGGCTGGTAACGAGTTCTCGAAGACAGATTTAGGTTTGGAGGATACTTGGACAATGTTGCCGGCGCACGGAAGAATGATGTTTCGGATGCGTCTGGCAGCCGGTGTTCATCACGCAACCTATTAAATATTTCGTTTAAAAGAAGCAAGAAAGACTGCAGTCAGGCGGGGAACATAGTGCATAGTAGAACACAGTGAAGGCAAAGCAGGGATAACAACTTCCAACTACGATTACAACTACGATTGTAATTGTAACTTGTTGCTTACAAGTACGATTGTAGTGTGCATCGGATGTATTGTGCAGAACTTGTTGTATTCAGTAGTATAGTTATGTGTGAAAAATGTAAGGTGCTGCATAACTGAATTGCAAGCAATCAGTGAGTTTAGATATTCCTGAAGAACAAAAAAATTAAAACGCGGTTTGATAATGCAACCCCTTCGTTGAATTGCAGCGTACCTTTCAACTTGGTGTCCAATCTTTTCTCTAGATTTCCAATAATTCAATACACATTTGCATGAATCCGTGCTATGAAGATCGACATGGGATAGAATTAAGGGTAGTAGAGAATCGAACAGGGTTGAGTATCGCCGGTGGCGACTAGTCACCCAAACCATCGTCAAAATAAAATTGTTCTTTAGTAGGGTTGCAGATAACGCTAAACAAGTGCTACGCTTTCCCCGAGTATATTATTTATTAATGAATGAAGATGGAGCAATGCCTAGATCAGGGTAATCAGAGGTCTCACACACGCGGGCCGTATATGGCCCGCAGTCAGCTATTCTGTGACCAGAGCTATTCTTTACCTCTAAACAAAATAAAGCTACTCTATCCAAAAAAATAATGAAGAATTAGGAATGAAACCAGGTTTTCAGAGATTGTTCTAACCCTTGCTTACCGTAGTGCTGCTCTTGTACATATCAGGAAGCACACACACACATTTGAGCAGTTCTTGTGGCTCACGAACCTTAAGAAATAATGGTCACAGCGGCCTGGTCTGCACGTACATTTTGGTAAACTACGCTGTAAGTAATATGGGAACTAAGAAGTAATATTGAAGAAAAGAAGTGAAGAGAATGGCTTCATCTTAATTATTACACTAAGCGAATAGCAGCAGCCTCTCCGGATATCATCCGCGAAAAACTGCACAGAACAGGGAGGCGCAGAGAAAAAAAGAAAATAGAGATGGAACAGTTATGTACAGGGGTCATGAGTTAAATTTTTAATTATTGCTCTTTCTCCGATCTTTCTCTTTTCACGTTTGAAATATAAGCAAAGGCAACAATGTAGTGTGCAAATAGACAATTTCAGTGCTCCTGAATGTTAGAATAATCGTTCGTGAACTACGAGGGGCGTTCAAGTCAAACCGGGACTTTTCATTTTTCGTAAAAGTAAAATGAACTTACAGGCGAGAAATTAGTTTTATTTTTCCACGTAATCTTAATACGTAATCCTAGCGTTTCACGAGGGCTTGGATGCCAGCAGCATAGAAATCCTTACCGGCGCGTAGCAGCCATGGTCGGACCGCATTCTTGACCTCGCCGTCGCACCTGGGCCCCCAAGGAACGCCTTCAGTGTCCCGAAGAGATGGAAATCGCTGGGGACGAGGTCTGGACTGTAAGGGGGATGTGGCAGCAACTCACAGCCAAGTTCCTGTAAGGTGCGTGTCGTGAGATGCGCGGTATGCGGGCGTACATTATCCTGTAGGAGCAGGACTCCTTTGGTGACGAGGCCCGACCGCTTTTGCTTCAGCACCTTATGCACATCCCTGAGAACCTGGCAGTAATATACACTATTGATCGCACTATATGCACTATTGATATCGAGACACGCAATCCGTCGGTTCTTGAGGATCTAGCGCTCCACAAGTTGGATGTTCTCAGGAACTCTGACACTGGGCTCTGAGCCGCCCCAGCCGGGGTCGTCCTGCAGTGATGTACGGACGTCTCGGAACCGTTTGCACCCCTCAAACGCTTTGTTGCAGCTAAGTGTATCGTGGCCATACTGAGCCTCAAGTCTTCTGTGAATTTCAGATGACGTTACGCCTTCATTCACGAGAAACTTCATGGCAATTCGCTGTTCGATGTGCGCGCTCACCTCGTTGTCGGCCATCTTGTCCAGCACGTGTCTTCTGTTTTGCACAAACTTTGGACCACCACGTGGTGAACGCGGAGGCCTGTCGCGTGTGAAAATTACCAAAAAGAAGTAGCGCGAGTCATTTGTACACCCGGGAGACAGAAAGTCCCGGTTTGACTTGAACACCCCTCGTATGTACGAAGAACTTGAAACGTCCTTCAAATTTTCAGTGGCCGATTCGGAAAGGCCGCCTGTTTATTTCTGTTCGTGTGTGAAGTTAAGTTTTTAGTGATTAATTGTAGACACAGCGAATGTCCAATAACTACACAGGTCCTGTTTTTTGCGCATATCTTTTATGCTGGGATAGTTTGCATTGCTGGTCATTTCTTATCTGTCCTGTCTGTCATGATGTCGTCCAATGGTCAAAGTGGTCGGCTACTCGAATTGAGCTTCAGTACCCTGGCCTAGGGGGTCTGTTACCGATGCGACATTACTGCATGCACTTGCGGGGAACGTAAGGCATGAAGAGGGTTCGCGCCCATCTCTACAACACATCAGCAGCGTTTACACGAACTCAATAGGAGCAGGACGAGCCGGCTTGTCGAGTTCGTCTCGCACGTGGCAACCTGATCACTGCATAACCATAGTTGTTTGGGACGAATGTCGCCCTAACCCCTCTAATAATAAATTTTTAACCCCTCGATCCCAGCTCACGGAAACGTTTTCTTTGCATGCGACGGGCGACAGACGCTGCCGTGTCATGCAGAGATAGCGATGGCGATTCGTCACTAATTCTTCTTTCCGGCTCTTCAGTCAACCGAACTGTCCATATCTCCGGAAGACGAAATCTGTCCTCGTGCTTTAAATACAACTTCAAATGGTACCCTCTCCCTCTACTTGGGAACATCGGTTGCGTTAAGTAGGCGCCCTGGAGAGCGAGTGTTTCAGACTCAACTCACTTAACGCGACACAAGCACCACTCGCGCACCCGGGAGTGCGAGACTCCGAGCCACTCCCCCCTCACCCACTTAGAAATGGGGGCTTTGAAGCAGACGACAAGCGCTCGGGTGCTTGAGATTTTCCGTGACGTACATACTTCCTGTTGGGCGCCGGTAGGATGACCTTCGAAAAGGTCATGGAACCAACATACATATGGAAACAACATACGGATATTCCATGTTACCCAATGCTCCGACTTCAGTCAACTGAAATATTTTTATAACTGTTGTCATGCCTTTGTATTAGCCGACAACTTCCACACAGATATCGACGGTTATCCGCGGGAAATGCGGTGCTTTGATGCAGACATCTTCACACCACACAACAGTCTTCACAGTAAACAGCTCCTATCACGTTTGTTACAAATTCCAATCTTTTTACATTTCATTTGTTGTTACAAGGATAAGTCTTCACAGTCGTAGTTGTCCCTTCTAACGTTCCTATAGGTTCAAACTAAGCCAACGTGTCCTCCATCTGTGCTCTGCACGAGGAGACAACAGGAAGCGGCATCAGGGAGCAAGCAGTGTAGCGTTCCACAGTTGCTTTTCGGTGTTTAGTGGCCGCTCCGGGTCTCTTAATACTCCCGATTTGAGGGCACCAAAAGAGGGTCGCCTACTTAACGCAACCATTGTTTACAATGAACAAACACTTATCTACCCGCGCCAGTCACTCTAAGCAAAACACCCTACCGGTAAGAGATATGGAAGCGGTGCTACTTCTTGTTCTATTGTTCTATCGTGGCCTTGTTTCTCACCATGCTCCTCAGATTCAATGACATGTCTTCGTTTTAGGATATATTTAAGGTATCTCGAATATATGTCGCTTTCACTCCTCCTGCTGAGGGAAGTTTTTTTTTATCTATACATCTCTTCGCATTGAGCCAACGAGATTGCAGAGCCAAAACATTTTACATTAACATTCGTCACCAATGGTCTCTTTCCATTCCATAGGCCTTTAATTCTCTTGTATGCTTTGAGCAACGCGTCGACCACTTTGGCTTATATTACGCTCTCCGTATGAAAGCGTTAAAGGGAGCATTCCAATGGTAACGAATGATCATGCAAAAAGTTTTGGCTCCGTATCTTTGTTGGATCAGTGGGAAGTGATTTCTCACGGAAAACATTCCCTCTGGAAAGGGAAGTGCGATCAACACTACTGCGCTTGAACGTCTGAGTCAACGTCTGTTCGCGTCTGTGTGTGACGGACCTTTGTGACGCTGCTTTGCAAGAAACGACTCAGACGAATGCCTACACAGTTCCCTGGAAGTCGGCCCAGGGCACATACTACCCATTTATCACTCTATTTCCTAAGAACCGAAGTAAAGGTAGATAGAAACGCTCGCGGGAAGGTTTCCGGGAAAATTGCGAGTTTCAGTATAGTGTACGCTATCGTCCTTGCGTACGTAAGGGATAGCGTTGGTAGTTCAGAGCTTTAACAGGGCTTTGCGCATTGCGCACCACGCTGTGGCTTACGTACGAAAAGGCGATGTCATATGATATGCTAAAACTCACTAACAGTGAGTTTTAGCATACTCACTAACAGTGAGTTTTAGAAGAAGAAGATGAAGGGGGTTTTTCTTCTCAGACTCGCAAGATGACGAAACAAACACCAGAATGCCCTCCAGGATTTAAATACTGGAGGTATAGTTGAACCATTCTACCAAAGTATATTCATTTCTAGGTAGAAAGCTGTCGGTTCTATGTGCATGCGCGCTTACCCAAATTTTTACTTGTCGTGGCTAAGGTCAATAATTTTCATGCCTCTTAACTCGTAAACACTTTCGTTTATCAAAATACTCTCCGGGATATAAATACTAGAGGTATAGTTGCATCATTCTACCAAAGTATTCGTTTCTAGGTAGAAAACTGTTTGCTTCCTACGCTCGCGCGTTTCCATCCATTTTCACATTGAGCCTTTGCATTTTACGTATACGTCCGTGGAACCAACGAAATTATCCGCAGACTCCTGGAACTCCGTGAATATATTCATTTCATAACGTATTGGAGACGCCCCAGAGAGCATTGCAATTTATATAAGTGACATTAAGTTATTAAAGAGAAAGCGTTCAAAATGTATGGCGCCTACGGACCGCATATAGGTAGGTTTCACCCAATACAAGAATGTATTAGGTGAAGCACGCTTTACGTCATGATAGCGACATGTCCCCAAGAATTGGGGACATGTCGCTATCATGACATGGTATCTATCTTGGGGACATGTCGCGTGTTATCCATGGTCTCCGAGTGTAAGCCTCGCGAATCTTCCTGGGCAGGAACTTTGTTATGCACATGCTTACAGTGGCATTGAAAAATTTCCAGTCTATATTAACATTTCTCGTGGCGCTACAGATCTGGTTAAAATTATAGAAGGATCTGCCCAGAAGCGTATACGAAGAGGGGAGTCAAGTCCTGTAGATCACATAAACAAAATACAGAAACTGACACTGAAGATTTTTGTTTAAGTTTAATTTGTACAAGCTTTCGCGTGGAGGTCCACACTTCCTCAGGTACAAAGTGAAGTGTATATGTCTATACTATATATACTTATGTGTGTCACCACTTCACTTTGTACCTGAGGAAGCGTGGACCTCCACGCGAAAGCTTGTACAAATTAAACTTAAACAAAAATCTTCAGTGTCGGTTTCTGTATTTTGTTTAAGGATCTGCCCAGAAAAAAAATCGTAGAATGTCTAGATTTTAGGTGTATCATGCTTACGTAACTTTATATGGTGGATCTCAAAAGAACCATCTTGCGGTCTGAAAGTCCACCAAGTACTTGGCAGTCCCATTTCCGCTCAAAGGTGTTAGAAACCAGGAACAGGTCAAGTATTCGTTTATTTATTTATAGGGGGCCTCAGGGCGTTAGCGTTACAGAGTGGCGTGGTGGTTGAAGTAAACGGATTACAGAAAATAGAAAAAGAAACTGTATACAAAGTATAACAATTATATCACAATAACAATGTCGATTACAATGTTATATAATCACTAATGACACTTTTGAACTGAGCGATGGGCGAAATTGATGTCAGTGAACCGTGAAGGTGGTTCCAGTCGATGCCGGTACAGTAGAAAAAGGAGTCAGCATGAGATTTGGTTGAACAAGATGGCATGTGCACTTTTTGACGATGGTCAGTGCGATTTGATATGTATGTAGGTGGAAATAGAAAGCGAGATCGCAAGCTATCGTTATCATACATTATCTGGAAAAGGCACAGACGAAAAATTTTCCGTCGCAAATCTGGGTTAGTAAGTTGCAAGTTATGTTTCATAGAAGTTGCACTGGCTCTGTGTTGGTAATTGCCGATGATGAAGTATTGATGCAAAAGATGCTTTAATTGTAGTGTAGCTCTTAACGACTTGGGATAGATCACTGCAAAAGGAAATATCCAGTCGTGCATTTCCATTGATAAAGTCTCCAACTTCGGTCAAGGTTTCCTAATTTATTTTCGGCAGGTTTAAATCACCGGCAAGGATAACTTTTTGATGATGTGTTACTGTTGGAAATCATGTAACCATATAATGTGTTCAAGAAAGA
Organism: Ornithodoros turicata; assembly: GCF_037126465.1. Classification (NCBI taxonomy): domain Eukaryota; kingdom Metazoa; phylum Arthropoda; class Arachnida; order Ixodida; family Argasidae; genus Ornithodoros; species Ornithodoros turicata. Next base: position 166,962,462 of record NC_088201.1, read on the forward strand.
AGGCATGTAACCGCTTTCCGTAGTCGGCCACGCTTAGAACTGCAAGGTGACGACTATCGCAAGGCGGGTTCTTAACCGTATTCGATGTCAATAGGTTCCATTTGTAACTATGTTATTCTCTTTGTGCTATAACCCGATTTTCATGGTGATGAGGTAAAAGAAAAAGATAGCAATGTGAGCCGCGACAGACTGGTTATCCCAGGGCGCCTACAAGCAGTGAAAATACAAACAGATGCACATATGATGAACGGGTTAACGTACAAAATGTAGGACAAAGGTTTCAGAACGAGTGAAGGTAGGATCACAGGTGAAAAGTAATATGGCTCGGGGTATCACACGAAGCACACACTTAGAAGGTCATATGGACGGACCTATATTAGGCTTTTCAACTTGAAATTGTATAACATCACGTTACGAGCGCTCTCAGGCAGCTCAAACGGTGGATAAAATGAATTTGACATGATGTTCTAGGAACCTTAGTATCGCATCAATTCCATTCAAGCATTTTCGGTTAATAGCACAAGAGTGTCTTTTTTTTTAATGTACGACCCCGTTATTCTATTTATCCGGAGTAAAAGCATGCATGCAGAAATAGTACAACCGCGGTGCTACAGGCAGAGGGAAGACTCTTGGAGATATGTCCTGTACACGCGAATGCCGGTACAACAGCAGTATACAACGAAATTAAGTGTTTTATCGCTCATACCGTGATCCTTTATACACGGTTACTACACGAGCTACACAACGAGCAAAAGAATTACATTAAGAATTATAAATAAGATGTGCGGTGAGCTGCGCCGTATGAATGCGCATTAGTTTACCTAAATGGTAATTTAGTTCAACCGTCTACCATTGGCCTATGTTCCGTGACAATATGTTCCGAACTTCCTCTACATAGCAACTCCATAATTTTGACGGAAAACAAGCAGTGAAGAGAAGGAAACCATCAACCAGGCAAGCTCTCGGAACCAGTAACCATTCTTTATTTTGTTTTTCCAGCGTTTGTCTTAACCAAACAAAGATAAGACTAGACTTGTGCCCGTTACCAAAAAAAAAAAAAAAAGGAACTAAATACCGTTACCCGTTACTTCAGAGAAAAGTAACTAAATGCGTTACACGTTACCAACATACAAAAGTAACGAGTCCTCGTTACTCACAGGTAACGAGTTACTTTTACGTTACCGCTGCATAGTTAAAGGAGCCAACAAACATGCCGTCACTTGCCTTCAACTCATTATTAATAAGGAATTGCACTTCACAAGAGGCTGATACTCGAAATTTACGTCAGTTATCTTCGTTCTCTTTCGTGTGAAGACATTTGCTGCCGAAGTGGGGGTGATCGGAGATTATGAAAACACAAGAAAAGACACCGGTTTTCGCGCCACCGATCACCAACGGTTTCCAAAGACAGACGAGGGGCTGCGTCATAATTTAGGACGCTCAGAAGCTTAGCAAAGACAAGAAAAGGCTTGAAGTCGAAACGCGTTTTTTCTTTTTTTGTAGCCATAGCACAATTGGTGCCCATTCTTGGGAAGGAGTGATGGTTGGAGATTACGGAAACAAGGGAAAAGACAAGGCAGCACGTCAACAACAAGTCCAGCGAGGGACTGCAATAATACTTTGAGTCACACTGCACGTGGTCGTGGGTCGCACAGCTCAAATCTGCACGCATTACGCCACACGGAGTGCCGAAATGTGCTCCCCCGCGCTGAAGAAAAGGAACGAGTAACGCCAGTAACGAGTTACCAATTTTTGTAATTGATTCCGCTACTATTACCATTTTGTGAAAAGTAACTAAATCGTTACTTCGTTACCAAATAAAAAGTAACCGGTACCAAGTAATGAGTTAGGCACATCTCTGGATAAGACATGCGGCCGCGTGCATCGTAATATTCCCATATCTTTCGCTTGCAGGGAGCGTCCGCTAGGCAGACGTGACAGCAGCAAATGTCACGTGGTTTCGTTACAAAGGACTCCGGGTGCTATAGTACGCAAACCAACGTAGTGTTGATCCAAATATGTTCACTATAAAAATTGTCAAGCATACATACACTGTCAAACCCGGGACATGTTGGACTAGTTCAACGACAACCCGCATGGTTCGCAGCGAGCGCATAGCGCCGGAGCTCAGGAGCTTGGCTCATTGCATGTATTGAACATGGCGGTAAGCATACCCGTCTTTCTAGCCCACCATAGCGATACTCTACCCTATTGATGGTGGGAATGAAATAATGGGGTTGCCTCAAAGTGAGTATCGAAGCCCAACGGTGTCTAAAAACTTCCAGGTGCTTTTAGTTTAGGTTTAAGTTTAGATTAGTTTATGTTAGGTTAGGTTGGGTTATGTTAGGTTTAGGTCACAGCAATTTTAACATATTGAGAGGGCAAGAGTCCAGCTGATTTGGAGACACTGAAAGTGTGGATCTGAATGGGGCGGATCAGTTTATTAGAAAGAAAAGTAAAGAGGAAAGATCAGCCGGGCTAATGCCTGCTGGATATTAAAAAGACTCGTAAAACAAACATTAGAAAAGGAAGAAAGAAAAAGAGGCACAACATTACACGAGTAAGCCCAGTCAGGGAGTGGAGGCAAGGCCTGACTCTTGGAGAAAGCGGATCAGGACTGTAGTGACGACCCACTGGGTAGGCAGAGAGACTGGACCAATGAGGTTGGCCATGAACATTGCGCTGCACCCAAGCTGCATTATACGGCGAAGGATGGGCTTGCCGTGGGGGAAGGTGGTGCTGACAGTGCAGGAGGTAGTGAGGAACATCAGCCACTACGCCTCAGTAGGAATACATGCACACAAGGGAGCTGGAACTCAAAGGGGAGCTGGATTGGCCCATTTTGTACACAAGGAATCGAGTGCGGGATCTGAAGTGTTGGTAGTGAGGCGCAGTGGAGGAGGATGTGCTGGAGATCTTCCAGATCAACGCAGTGACGGCATCTATTACTCTTAATCTGGTAACCTTTAGTAAAGGGTAAAAAATGGCAATATCTTATCTTCGATCGCAGATGTTACAAAGTAACGTTTGAGCAGTGCCTTTTATAAAGGTTACTAGGACAGCCACCTGTACATAGAGGTTACCCGCCGCGCAGACGTAACGGTTACAATATTTATTTACTTATTGATTTAGTTGTATTTTTCTGGTGCCCATGAAAGGCCAGATGGCCTCCCTAATGGTGCACCATACAAACAGTGAATACAAGGAAATGAATTAAAACACCATAATTACATAAAAAATAAAACAAAAACATCAATACTACGACAAAGACACAACTATATATATAGATGGCGAGGCAACAACTGGCCTAGCTTTGGACCCATCATGCAGGAGGCATCGAAGTTGGCATATGATGCCAAATAGGTTACCACTGAACAGATCAAGAACCTCGAAATGGGAGTTATATACGATCTGAAGCCTCAAGAAGGGCGATTTCTCGTAACTGTTACCACATACATAAAATGTTCTGTGGGTTTTAGTGTTGCAATGTGGAACATAGAAATTGAAGAGGAATAGAATGACGACCACAAAAATAGGGAAAACGGTAGTTCAGAGATCTAAAAAATTTGCGTTGCACGCTCTCAAGTTTATCCGAATTAAAACGACGATAAAAACCAGAGACACGGAACAGAAAAAGACAACACGCGTTTTTCTGTTCCGTGTCTCTGGTTTTTATCGTCGTTTTCACAATGTACCAGCTCGCCTGCACCCTTGCACTTCTACCATTTATCCGAATTAGCCTTGCAAGGCTGAGTTCCATGCAACAGATGCAAACTCCAGAATAAGAATTACAAGCAATTTGTACAGAACAAGCGAACAAGACGGATTTTTAAAATTTCTAGACAATCTCATAATACCTCCCAAAACCGAGTGGGCTTTTTTGACAATGGATGCGACATGAATATTAAATGTAAGTCTGCTATCTAGAATCACACCAAGATCGCGGGCTGAAAACACACGACGCAGCGCTACTCCATTATTCAATATATTATCTAATATAGCGGGTGAACAGCATGGGAGACGTCTTTTTTGTGAAAGTTAACACCTTGGTTTTAAGCAAGTTCAGTGCTAGGCCGTTATCTTCACACCATACCACAAGGCCATACACGTCCTCCTGAAGGAGGATGCAGTCTGAAAATGAAGACACTGAACGAAATAGTTTAATATCGTCAGCGAACTGTAGCAGTTCAGAATTTTTAACAGACCTCGTAATATCGTTCACATAGACATTGAATAGGAAGGGTCCAAGAATGGAGCCTTGAGGCACCCCTGAGGCAGCAGTATAGACATTAGAACGAACACCATTAATCTGCGCTTGATATGAGCGACTGGTTAAGTAACTCATAAACCACGAACAGAATTGATCAGAAACACCGGAACAACTCAACTTAGATAATAACCTGGCGTGTTTCACAGTATCAAACGCTTTAGAGCAATCAAAATATACGGTATCTACCTGGCGTCCTAAACCAACATGAGCAGCTGCATGGTCCAAAAAGACTGTGAGATTGGTTTCTACTGAGCGAGCCTTAACAAAGCCATGCTGAGTATCTGGCAAAAAAGATTAAAAGTAAGCAGAAAGATGATTGAACAGCACTCTTTCGAAAACCTTTGAGAAACTACACAACAAAGAAATTGGCCTATAGTTTTTCACATCGTCGCTCTTTCCACCCTTATGAACAAGAACAACATCTGCTTGCTTCCAAAAATCCGGGAAACGACCCTGAGAAAGTGACAGGTTAAAGATCTCGGTGAGCACCGGAGAAAAGGTATCGCAGTATCCCTTAACTATAAATGCAGGCACCATACCTATGCCGGCTGTCTTTTTAGAAGGAAGATGCTTCACAGATTCACACACTTCATATTCAGTTATCTTGGGCAACGAAAGGCAAGTTGTTTTAGTGGTAGGTGCATAGAAGGATAACGTCCTGTCGACATACTCAGATGAGAAATGGGCTGCAAAAAGCTCGCTAACTTTTGGGGGATCGCTCACAATGCCCCTGTCCTGGGTAAGCAGACACCCTGTTGTCGTAGGTTACGTCGGTATCATCTCATATGGCCCGACTGTGCATAAGGCCCAAGTGATCGCCCAAACAAAGATCGCCCAAAAAAAGATCGTAACGCCCAAATGTTCGTAAGACCCGAAAAAAATTTGGGCTTTTTGAACATTCGGGTCAAATGAGCAGGGCAGGGTAAGGTGTCCAGAAGGCCGAAATGCTTAGAAGGCCAAAATAGTCATATGGCCCGAAAAACAGGAGGGAAGATTAGAAGTGTCCTATATATTTTCTTTGCTCCTATGCACAATATTAAATGAATGAGACAGAGGAAAAAAAAGTAACTGAATTAAAATATTAATAAATGTGCTGAAATGAGGAAACAATTTTTCAAGCAAATAAGATATAGATGTGGCAAAAACTAAATACCAATAAATATGAATCCTTACAGCTTTTTCTGCGAAGGTAACCAAGCCGGGCACAGCAGTAGCGTAGCGAGAACAAATATTTCTGGAGGGGTTCAAGAAGAAATTTGCATAGGAGAGAAGGGTTTACTCCTCGTTTCCCCACCCCAAACGAGCTACCAAATGTACGATTTCGAGAGAGGTTTGAACGTAGCAAACTATGCCTACGCATGGGACCGTTTTTTCCGCTCTAACCCCTCGGGAACCATTCGCCTGGTTTGAACCACTGTAAATCCTTCCTCATCGGTCGCCGCAGCTCTGTTATCTGACTGTGCGGATGATCTAGTGCCGATCCTATTCGCTTCATATGTTTTCTGACTCGTATGGTCACCCGGGGAAGAATCGCAACGGTTTGGTCATTCACGGGTTCAGTACGTGTCACTATCCACAGACCGACCGCTGTGGCGTCGCTCATGATCTCAGTTGTCTCGCGACGTAAACACCCAATTCATTAAATTAGTACGTGTCACCCGTGGAGGAAAACTGGAAGCAGCTACATCGACGTAATTACGCTTAGTAGCTGGTGGCTTGGTTAGACAACTGGGACCTTGAGCAGCCAACGAGGTAGACAATCGACTTAGCTCCTTGGAAAGTCGCTGTTGTTCCCCGGTAAGTAAGTCAACCTTTTCCAAGAATGAAAGGAATAGAATATGCATGCCGCTGTTGAAATCTGTCTGAGTGCTGTTGTCGCAAGATATTGAAGAAAGCGTACCTGTAAGGATCGACATGTTAGCATCCCCAGTAGGCCTATTGATAGCAGATACTCGTGTTTGACGAGGCCTCGCACGTTTTGAGTATTTATAACGACTACAGCCTGACTGCATCAAAATTTCATACTCGATCTCACCCACGTCGACACACTCGCAATAAAAACTGTGACCGCATCCGCGAGGAACAATAAATAAAGCGCTGTCGGTTGTGTATGGACTCACAACATTTTCCGCATGCTAGCCTCGATGGCGCCATCTTGAATGGCAAGACATGGCTACCTTTTAGCAGTGTTGTACCCACAACCAAAACTAAGTAACGAATTACCTCTACCTGCTACTCCACAGAAAAGTAACGCAATACTAGCGTCAATACAAATCTGTAAAAGCAAAGAGATACTGCTACCGCTACCAATTAAAAGTACCGTAAATACTATGCCGCTACTTCTCCGCTTCCGTATCCTTCTCTATGCAACACCATATACCGTAGGCATATCGTTGTCGAAGGTGTCTAAAGACGGTGCAATATTTAAGGGCTAAGAAGTCCGTTCGTTGGTGGCAGCCAAGGCCGTGCTAAAGACTAGGAGATGGTGGGTTCGAACCCTACTACCGGCTGTGTCGTTTGAAGTTTTCCGAAGACTTTCCAGACGAATGTCGGCACAGTTCCCCCTCAAGTCGGACCAGGACGCATACTAACCCCCCTGTCCCCCCACTTCTTCCTGCTGTCCTTTCTCCATCTGTCCACGTCTGTACGCCGCTCATAGCCACAGCCGCTTCGCGGCGCTAACACGCAATAAAAAAATTAAGGTCTCTCACATCGCTGGCATACAGCATAAATTATACCGCTACCTACAGCCAATATACCTGGTGTCTTTTTTTTAGGCGATACAGATTTTTCATTAAAAAACTATAAGGGCTATAGACATGCTATTTTCACTTGGAAGTGAAGACTGCATGTCTATAGCCCTTGTAGTATTTTTTATGATAAATCTGTATCGCCTAAAAAAAAACACCCTGTATATTATTTCATATTGATCGTGACTTTGAGATGATGTGCATTTAAGACATAACTTAATGAACATAGCGCATGTGTGTATTTACCGTATTTTCTCGAATCTATGGACCCCTTTTTTTCTCAGAATCAGGCTTCTCAAAGTGGGAAGGGGTCCTTAGATTCGAGCGCAGTCCAATTCACTGATATCGAAGTGACGCGGTGACCTGTTTTCAAACGGAAGCCGCCGCACCACAGTTCCACAAATTTGGACACCTTTTATGCATTTGACCAGAAACAAACGCAATTTATTGCTATCTAAATGCAAGTTTATTCGCTGTCACTATCCTAATGGTCTCATCCCAGTGCGAACAGCCCGCTGCGTTGTCGTTTTCCCACAGCATGTCGTCCTCCGTTCCAAGGCATTACTTATTCCACAGAACAACAACTTTATTTTGGCTTTGGAGAGTGGGGAGGTTCATCGCCACAGGCGATACTCTACCCCATTGCTGGTGGGAATGTGGGAAATAAAATAACGAGCCCCTTCACAATAACGATCGAAGTCCGATGGTGTCCAGAAACGTCAGAAGAGCTTTGAGCGCAGAGCGTTGCTGGGCTGGATTAGGCCAGGGACCAAGCAATTTCGATAGGGAGAAGGGGCGAGAGTCCAGCTGACGAAGAGACTCGGAGAGTGTGGTTCGGGAAGGTTGGTAGTGGGAGCAATGAAGAAGAATATGCTCCAGATCCTCAAGCACACCACAGTGGCAGCAGTTGGGAGAGTCAACTTGTCTCAAGCGGTAGCGCCACTTATTCCACACTTCTTAAATGATTCTTCCACAATCACGGGCTTCACCGCCTTCTAAGCATTTGAGAGTCACTGTGCTGTCGCCGCTGCGGATGCCTTGAGTATTTGTCGGCGCCAGCTCCCGGCCGTTGGCGCGAATCCAGTCCTCGTACTCCGCACGAAGAAAGGCTTGTTGACTGTTACATGAAGAGGCTAACGAAACCGACATGATGCCTCCGGGGATAACCACCAGGTCGGTGTTATGGCCAGGGATTGCGTCCAACACTAACATGGACGGCGTACGAAAACGTGCGCCAGTCCGCCGCAGCCACATAGCCTTCATCCAGTCTATCAGCAGCTCCGATGTCATCCAGCCTGTTTGCTGGCAACGGACGATGACATCCTTCGAAAACACTTCGTTTTTTGGTAGAGTCTTCATCTTGAAGATGATATACGGCGGCAGTTTCCTCTCGTCGGCTGTTTATGTGCAACGTCACCGTAACACTAAGTTCTCGTGCCCTGTTGTGCGCACTGTCACCGGTCTCGTTGACTGTCGTTGACAGTGGCATATCAAGATACACCGCCGTTTCGTCCGCGTTACAAATTTGTCTCAAATAAGGTAGCCCTTGTTCTGTCGCAGCTCAGTCACATACAGTGAACCCTCGTTATTATGACCACGGTCGTTCCTGAAAATTTTGTTCATAGCGCGGAATTGTCATATTAACGGGGGGATTTGCAGAGGTTTCATTGCATTGTTCCCCAAGAGTATGGTCGTAAAGCGCGTATGTCAGATTATCGGGGGTCATATTAACGAGGGTTCACTGTATACCGTTGAAAGACTGTTATCTTCTCCTCCATGTCTCGTCGTAGCTTCTCACAGATTGTAGTCGGTCGCCGAACGGGAAACCCCTAGCGTCTCATGAGCCGTTCAATCCATCCTTGGCTGGCACGGAACACATTGCGTGGAATTGCGTGAACCCGTCGTGCTAAAACAGGAAGTTTGTGTAGCGAAGCGGGGGAAAAAACAACACGAAAAATTTGAGAAGGCAGGAGTAGAGAACCGGTAGAGAAAAAAAAACGTTTTTTTTTTTCCCGAGAAATTGAAAAAGAAAATGGAAACAAACGCGGTTACTGCTGAGTCGAAGCATTGCCGGCCAAACCACAGCATACTATGAGCTAGGAACTTTGGTAGTGTTCACCCTCTAGGCATAAATGCAGAGCAGAGCATCCCATGAGACTGCTGTCTACTCAGCGATAGGTAATTAGAACAACCCGTCCACTCCGACCAGAACTCCGACATTATGTGAACGCGATGGCGATCGCATGGAGCAGCCAGACGGAGCTCTAAGTCGGTGGTTGTTGGCGGATTAGAGGCACCCAAGGCACTGGTGGCGGGTTGGAACGCATAGAAGGCACGAAAATTTACATTTTTGTATTTTGTCGCCAGGAAATTTTGGGCAATTTTTCTGGAGACGAGAAAAAAAAACGAAAGAAACCGTTTTTTTCCCCAAAATTCCCCGTTTTTTTCCGGGGCTTCGCACCTCTGGGCAGGAGACGGAATTAAAAGGTAAGAATGACGTTTCGAGTGCAGGATCGTTGCAAGGTGGTAGCAGTGAGGCTTGCCCCTCCCTCCCGCCACCCTTACCACTACCCGGTATCAGACTGTGGGGCCTCTCCATCTCTTTCATGCACGGAGTTTGGGCACGAAAAGTGCGCTTCTACCGGATGTTCTAGTGACCAGCGTTAAGTCTGCGGAGAAGTATCTCAATGACGAGTTCGAACATGTGTGCTACGTCCTAGTCCCCTGCAGAAACATTCCCGAGGAATTGCGGTGTGCCTCGCCTTCCCGACAAACTTTACCGATCATAAATGTGTGCTTTCACGCTTTGAGTAAAGCAGGCGTGAAAACAATTCGCACCGTGTGTGTAGTGAAGATAACCGTGAAAATATAAAAGGAAAAAATAGCCAGAGCTCTTTGGCTGCACGTATAGCATATGTTTGTAACTCAAACGTCGCCATGCCAGTACTGGACAGCTGTTTCGGCCTTGTTGGGCCTCATCAACAGTACGCAGGCAGGCAACGTTTGAGTGGATGGCGTCAGAAGGTCACGTAACACGTGATTCCTCCCGTCCTCTGACGAAAGGCACTCAAACGTTGCCTGCCTGCGTACTGTTGATGAGGCCCAACAAGGCCGAAACAGCTGTCCAGTACTGGCATGGCGACGTTTGAGTTACAAACACGTGAAAATATAGCGTCCCATTGTGTGAAGATAGTTGAGCTATCTCGGTCACTTCTTCGCACATTGGTTGCGAAGACGCGTGTTTTTTTGTATACGTTTTTGGCTGCGACGTGATCTGCAGCAAATAAAATGAGATCCTGCCAAAGAAAGTCGACTGTAGGTGACCTACAGTGGGAGCGCGCGCACGGGTCCCTATATCCAGTACACGATAAAAAAAAATAATCCACTTTCTGAAAGAACGTGTAAGATAAGAGAAAACGGAGGACACCTCGTGATGTGCCGACCCAGTCAAAGAAGAAGCGCGCGTGTATACGGTACATCACTACTGAGTTGTTCATTGGCTTCGTTTACAACTCTCAGTTCGTCGTTTATAGAGGTTGTGACACCTTGATAATTGTGGCCCACGTGTTGTACTGCACTCCAGAGTACTGAGGGGGGAAAAAATGTTCTACGTGTCGTATTTGGCGAGATACGAACCGCCGAACACACGTCCAGGTAAAGCGCAGACGTCAGAGACGTCAGAGCTGCCATGCGTAGCCCTAAACACGTGATCTCTCTCGCGCTTCCTGACTGGCGGCGCGCGTGCTTTGATATCTGAGCCCCATGAGTTTCGTTGCTCCCGGTACCAATTTCCTATGCTCATATTACCTGTGATCCTCACTTGGAAGCGGGTCCACGTCGATGCAAAAAAACGTATTTTACGTTAAGCTAGGCTGGCGGTGAGCTGGGACGACGTGTCGCAACCCCTTTAAAGGAGCACAGAAAGCGCTTCAGTCACGACCATATTTACAAACCAAGTCGCTAACCTGACTGCTAAAACGCACCATGTGAAGTGATTCACTCGGCAGATGCATACATATCGCGGAATTCGATTTTCAAAATCGCGACAGCGCGCAACGGTGGCAGTGCCTGCAACTAGACGCCAGAGTCGTTTTGACATAATCGGGGTGCAACCCGCTAACTGGTTTGCCTTGTTTGGAGAAGCGTCTTCTGCTACACAATGAGATAACTAGGAGTAGAAATGAAAATGAAAAAAGAGAAGTGCTAAGAGCGCCGGCTCTGATTGGAGCGAGGTCTCTCTTGTAACGACGATGACATCACAATCCTCCTCCTCCTCCTCCTCGTTCCGGCCTGCAGAGCGAGTCGAGCGGGAACGAGCGCGTCGGTGTTCGGGGGCGTTTTATTTCAAGAAAAATATTGCGTACAGAGAGCTTTTTTGCGTTAGTTGCCACGCCAAGTTACGTCCTTTCGTAATTCGCCAGAAACAGAATATCTTCTGGGTGACTTTCTAGCTCCTTTAACGACAAATTGCTGTCAGTGTCTGCACTAAAGTAGCACACAAGTCATTCTAACACCTTGTTTTCGTTTATAAAACTGTTAAGTAGGACAGTAAAATCCACAAAAATAATTCACCCCACGGAGTCAAAATTATCGCAAAAATTACATTTAAAGTACGCCGCAAAAGGCGATCGTGCGCAACGGTGGTGAAGAACAGTACCAGCCTGTGACCTTACGGCGACAATACATTACCGGGCTCACTGATTGGTTCCCTTCCCACTTGGTCCCCCTCCAAGAGGGAAGAGGCTTACAGACTACAATATGGAGGACATTTAGTTTCAACGAGGGACTCCTTACAGTCCTCACTTTATTGCGCCTGCCTCTCAGTACGCCGAAAACGTTCATATTCCTTTGCGATATCTGATAATGACAAATCAGTGGCAGACAATGGTAATCCAGACGTACATGAACAAGCAAAATCATGGATCAAACAAAGAAGGGACGTATCCACAGAACAATATCGACTGCTTTGAATCGCGTTGAACTTGAAGAGACCCTGCGATCAGTGTGGCTGGACTGCAAGAATGACAAGCAGAACCGAAATTGTGAAAACTTTGTTGTGAACATGCAATGATCCGGATAAAGTGAATATTAAATATTGTGCTTCCTTCGCCATTCTTAACACGATCTGCAATTCATGCAGAAGCAGAAACACAATGCCGGAACGCACATACGAGGGTGGTTCCATAAGTTTCCGGCCCGATCAACTTTTAATAGTCATAGAAACGAAACAAGTGTATCACTTTTCGACATAGTCACCCTTAACTTCGATGCACTTTTGACACCTTTCAACCAGCATTCTTATACCCTTGAAAAAATAGTCAGAAGTTTTATCTGCAAAATGCTGGAAAACTGCCTCTTGCACCTCACTATCGTTTTGAAATCTCCGTCCTCTGAGATCCCTCTTCAAGTTTGAGAACAGGAAGTAGTCACTCGGTGCCAAGTCTCGACTGTAGGGTGGGTGTTGGATTTATTCGAAGCCGCACTCCTTCAGTGCAGCCTTGGCAACAGAAGCCGTGTGGACAGGTGCATTGTCCTGGAGCAACCGGACACCTCGACTCAACCTGCCGCGCCTCTTTTCCTTGATGGCGACTCGCAGTCGGTGCGGGAGTGAAGCATAATAAGTTGCATTCACTGTGGTGTTCCTCTCTTTGAAGTCGATGAGGAGGATCCCGTGACAATCCCAAAATATTGTTGCCATGATCTTCTTTGTGGATTGTGTGACCTTGGCTTTTCTTGGGGGTGCTTCTCCTGGTTTGCGCCATTCCATCGGCTCCTTTTTCGAAAGGGGATCATAGTAGAGCACCATAGTCTCATCCCATGTGACAATTGACTTCAATATTTCTTCTTCGTTCTCTTGACAGAGCTCCAAAAACTCTTTGGCACAGACGACGCGCTGTTGCTTTTGAACTGACGAGAGAAGTCGTGGCACCCATCTCGCACTGACCTTTTTCATGTGAAGGCCCTCGCCGATGATGCGAAACTTTAAGTTATAAGGTAACTTTTGAGCAGTACCTTTTATAGAGGTGACTTTACAAAGAAAGAAGAAACATGAACCAAGAAAAAGGCAGACGTGGACTTCGTTGAGAAGTTACAACGCCCCTATAAAGGGTGCATTTATCAGTTACGACGGCTAGATTTTGGTTATACTCAGAGGTAACTTCTATTGCTTCTATACAATGTCAGGTTACCGGTTATTTTTAACCTCTAAACTGAAGTAGCGGACGTGTAACCTCTACGATATTTTTTTGAAATCTACGTCTATCTAGAGGTTACACGTTGTTAAATGTTACAATAAAAAGTACCGAGTTAAGAGTGTAGGAGGGTCAACTTGTGGGAAGCGGAAACTCTACTGAGCTTCGATGTCGCATTCCATGAATTAATTCAGCGTCTTGATGGGACGTGTACCGTGCAATCCTTGGATCAGCCCTTGCACGCATATATTGGTGTGTGTGTAGTGGGGGGGGGGGTGAGAGGGAGATGTGAATTATCAACTGGAGGAAAGCCAGGGACGCCACTAGACGTAAAGAATGGAACGACGGTCTCCTCTGAGCAGTGCAATGTTCGTCCGTCTTGGAGATGAGAGAGCTGCTTCAGCGGCGCTGTTAGCTTGTTCACTCCCCAGTATACTCTTAACTCGGTACCATTTAGTAAAGGGTAAAAAATCGCAATATTTTACCCTCTATTTCAGAAGCTACCAGGTACCCTCTGAGCAGTACCTTTTATAAAAGTTACAAGGAAACCCACTAATTAGAGGTTACGGCCTTCAGTCCAGCACCTGCCCGTAAAGGTTACGCCAACGTGCGGCTTTTTATACAGGATGTTCATTTTTATTCGCAACAGAGTAGCGCTCATTTGGCAGGTGGGGTATGTGAATTTTTGCTAATTAATAGATCCGTAGTTACAAACACATGCGTCAGGAAATGTCGGAAATGTTTGTAACTACGGATGGGTTAATTTGCGAAAATTAACATAACCCACCTCTCAAATGAGCGCTGGTGTGATGCGAATAAAAACAAACACCCTGTGCGTGGGATATGGACAGACATTTACAGAACACACCAAGGTACCAAAATGAACCAGCAGAAAAGGAGATCTTGAACATATGTATATTACAAAAACAGAAGTCTGTTGAGAGGTGACACATTGTGCACAAGTGCGATTCTGATGTGAGGAGAAGCCATGGTCGCTTTACCATGTATGTGGAAAAAAGAACTATCTTCTAAGTGAGACGCAATGCATAAAAGTGCGAGGAAGCCAGCGAGTCAAAACAACTGACCTATGTTTGCTAAGCTGAACAGACCCAACGAAATGGAGAATTGCAGCAGAAAAAAATTTATTCCACATTCGTGTTGCAGAGGCGAGCGCAAATGGCAATACAGTATTTCATAAAACGCACACAACCTTGAGGAATATGAGTGTACAGTAACGCAGGATACACTACATTACTGCGTTATCAGCGTTGGAGGCGCTCTGGGACGAGTTTGTGAGGTACTGCATTGCGCTGGTGACGGTATGTGAACCTGCATGTGGGATCCTGGGAACAAAAGTTTGGGCAATGAGAGTAACATTTACGGAACCATTCAAATCCGTAAAAAGCAAAAGGTACAAAGCAGCATAAATGCGGGAAGGCGTTCACTCCGCGAGTCTTAGAATATCGTAAGAATACAACAAGTAGGAAGCTGCGAATTATATGTATATCTCGATGCATATATCCGCAGCTCGCAAAATGCACGCCGGTGTATTGACTTGGCGACCAAGTAAGAGCAGAAAAGTGGCAAGCGTAAGTGGCGTTCCGCAAAACGCTTGCCATAATCACAACAAACATGCGCTAAGAGCTCTTGCTATCAAAATAACGCACGTACCTAGCACTAAATGTACACTTACCCAGTGTATGAAGTGTGTGAATTAGGGCTGCGGTGGTGACGTTCGTTTTCGGTTATATATTCTTTGCAATCTTCGCACTCACTACACTTTCCCCTGAGAACACCGATAATATCCTTGTTTGCTACCGACATCTAGCTTTTCCGTTGTTCCTGACGATACTATGATAAACGCGAGGAAAACCACTGATTAAAACAGATTACACTTGTTAACGGACGGACGACGAGCGTTAAGCGTTTCAAGGAAACCGCTCTCAGTGTGGATAGACCTAGACCAGGCTCGGCTACGCAGCGAAATCGGAAATCCTGATGGTTGCGGCATCGACAATGGTTTTCCACCCTTTAGAAAGAAACATGCTATCAGTATTCCAGACTGAGAACTTATAACCTGTGTTCATACAGCATTGATAACATGTAGTCGACGTATAGATGACGCTGAAACAGATAAAAAATAACAGCGTAGATTCGCAACTGTCGTCTCGAATGGGAGGCTGAAACGTGGCATTATGCTGAAAAACAGAAGGAAAACAAACGATAAGAAACTAACAAAGAAATTATCGTTGGAGATTTCGCTTAGAAGTTACAGTGTCGGAGTAGAGGGTACATTTATAAGTTACAACAAGCTGTTTTTGTTTTTTCCGAGATGTAACTTCTATTCGTGTTGTAAAGACATGACCTTGGTGGCTTTTAACCTCTAAATATACGTTACAGTGGTGTAACCTATAAGAAATCTCGAAATCTACGTCTATATAGAAGTTACATGTTTCTAAAAGTTACAATAAAAGGTACGGGTTTAAGAGTGTACACCACGATGGGCTGGGACTCACTTTTGAACCAGCCTGCGTCCTGCTCAGCACACATGCTGGTAAGCCGTTAAAGGGGCATGGGAGGACTCGAAACGAAATACTGTAGAAGTGTTTTTTTTTTTTTTTCGCACGGAAAATATTTTCGTGTTTTCGAACAAAGCTGGTTTGAGGAGTGATTCGCGAGAACTTAAATTCGCGACACAGGTTTCCGGGAGTGCTTTGCTCTTGCATATCGTGCCGCGGTCAATACTCGGGCATATTTCGGCACGTACTAAGAAATCCGTTGTTCACTGGGATGCCGGCGTTCTAGGTCAATCCCTTTCTTCTCCTCACAGACATGAGAGGAAAGGACCTGTACAATGGCCTTTAGGGACCCTACAGGAGGCCACAGTACTGGCCGTGTGCTGGTCAGACAGTTCATTGTAGCAGTTCTCAATCATTATCACTCAGGGCACTGAACTGTTCGGTTGATATGTCGTAGTATCATACAAGCTAATTGTGAGAAGGCGGGGAAAGGTATGTTGCGGCTTCGTAGTATAGTGGTGTATACGTATGTACAGCGCAATGCGTTTGTAGGAGTAAAGGTTGGTCCTCACTGATGCGTTTTGACGCACAGGCATCCGTTCCGTTGGCCTGCATCCGTCAGTTACCATGACAACGAGCTAACGGAGAGCTCCCACGCACGGACGTACAAGTGTTCGCAACGGCTCAACTTTTCCGCACAGCAGTGCGTTCGACGCAGCAAGAAGACCAATCAGAGCGGCGAACCTGACGCATGCGCAGGTGCGCAGTTTGTGCTTCGTAGTTCAACAGGAATGGCGGGCAACGGGGCAGCGTTTTGTGGTTTTGTGTATCTCGTGCTGCCATAGGAGTTGCAGTGCAGTGAATGCTTTGCAGCGAAATAGAGGTGACAAGACGGGGCTAGATTATAAAAAGGCAGCGTGAAAACGTGTATTTTTGTCTCCTTCAATTTCTGCTGCAAGAGTAGTGCCGCCGAGGAATACTGGGCCACAAGAAATCCAGCGAAAGCATCGCTGAGCGTCACCGTTTCTGGACCTTGCATATCGAGGCACCACAGCACGCAAATAAAACGCCTTTGAAAAACGATGTTCAATCGTAAAGCCTTCGCCTGTGCTGTTGTAGGGGCATGCTCTGAACCCACGTTGGTGCGCTTCGTCGACCGCATGTGTCAACCGACGGACGTAGGTCCGTGGCAGTGAGAACATGTCAACGCATTGCGCTGCGTTAAGCGCTGAGGATGCGTGCCAACGGAACGCATGCCTGTGCGTCAAAACGCATGAGTGAGGACCACCCTTTAGAAACGCGTGATCAGTTTTCATTTCTTTACATCTTGCCTGATGGCATAAAACAATATTCTGCGGCTTGCTTAAACTGCCTACGCTGGATGGAGTAGAAAGGGTCAAGGTAGCCTCTTTATGGGGTCGAACACCGCACAATTTGGCCCTCATATGGCCAGAGTTATTCGCGGGAACTTAATTTCGCGATCTTGGAGGAATGCGCGAAAAATGCGAAAAATACTTCCGCGCGAAAAAAAAAAAAAAACACTTCTACAGTATATCGGGAGACCTAGAAATTAGGATTACAAGCTATGAGGCAAGCTTTCGCGCAAAAAATGCAATGGCAATTTAGCTGTAAATGCGAGAGAAACGCGTTAGCATTAAAGTGCAGCTCCGCTGCTGTTCCGAAAGTATGAAGACGTTGTGATATTCAGAACCGTGGTCCCAACTTCATTCATAAACGCACATTGCTTTCCAAATTTCCATACTCCTTCCTGAGAAATTTGAGAAAAACTACCGGCGGCGGTTCCACTTGTGACGTCATACTTGGAACTTCGCGGATTGGATAGCCACACCTAGCCAGCTCTGCCTGGCAACCAGTTTGTGTTTACACTCCGTCATGGCCGCTGTATCGTGCTGAAATAGCTGTCACGAGCTATCGGGGACCACCGCACCGTTTTATCATGCTTCTTATAAGGAATACTTCGTCTTCGAGCACGTTCTCGTTCTCAATAGCTTTGGTGGTGCTTTCTGCACGCGCAGCAAGTCCGCGCATAGTGCGCTGCCAAAGCTATTGAGAATGCGTAAGTGTACGTCACACGTTAGGTGTTAGGTCTTGTTGGTAGCATGAAGCACAGTGCGGGCACAGATTGTCCGCTCACGACGGCCGTCGTTGCACAACGAGGCCATCCTGTAAGGCTTGTTAAAGAAGACCGGCAAAACTATCTTTGAGGCTATTAACGACAGCAATTATCACGGAACACACCCAAAACATTCACCTTCGCCCATAGATCTCCGCCATCGCATCGACGATTTGGCGTTAGCCGAGCCACGAGCGCGGCTAAGCCAGGACGAAGCCGGGATTGGTCAGGGTTTGCCGACCACAGGACCGCCGTGCCAGGGAAATTTAAAAAATTGTTTTCTTAAAAACTACAAACAAATGGGTGAAAATTTTTCACATGTATGCTCCCTGTGCGGAAACGAACGCACAGCCCAAGCATGACTCCATTCTGTCGCAGTCGAAAATCGGCGGAGCTGAGCTTTAAGGCCCGGATTCTCGCTTCGCACGCGAAGGGGCCCTTCTGTCCATGCTTCGTGAATGGACGGAAGGGTCCCTGCGCCTGGACTTAACCCTCAGGGCTGAGCGAGAATCCGGCGGAAGGGGCCTTTTCCCGTCTATACTTCACATCAAGGTATCCACTTCCTGTCTAAACCCGACTTCCGATTGTCCACTTCACGTCTACTTGATTTCCGGTATCCACTTCCCGTCCAACCCGACTTCCGGTTCTTTACTTCCGGTCTAACCTGACTTCCGGTTGTCCAGCTCCGGTCTATACTTGACTTCAGGTTCGACACTTCCAATTACTACATGTAAGTTCATTTAACTAACCTTTAGCCTCAATTACTTTAAGTTACCCTTTAGTTAGAATCTTGAAGTTAATTTAATTATCTTTAATTACGGTTACTTGCATTAATTACTCTAATTTTTTTCTTTAATTGACGGTATTTACCTTTAATTGGATTTAATAACCTGCAGTTACCTTCTGTAATCTTTCGTTTAATCTGTCTCTTAATGACATGTATTTATGTATTTGTCCCTTCTATGTTGTTCCAGCCTCAGAACATCAGTTCTTTCATGTTCACTTAATAGGCTTCGCTTCAGAGTATCGACACTGAGGTCCAAGGGAGAGCAGGAGCGCCATCTTGTTTCCGCACCACACCGGTACCATCCCCAGTTGAGGATCAAAGACGACTACCATAATGCTGGCTGTGGCATAGAGAAGCGTGTATGATGGTTGTGCGATAATCCATGTATTGTTTACCAGAGCGTCCCAAAGATGTCAAGGTGAGCTCAAGGCCGTCAACTGCTGCTTGCAAAGGAAAGGAACATTTCACCCGCTCACGATAGATGGCATCGTGCGCTAAAGCAAAGATCCGCTAAAGATGGCAGCGTGCGCGTGGGAAGCGTGGCGCAGAAACAAGATGGCGCATGCTAGCTCTTGGAACACTCTGAAGCAAAGCTTATTTAGTTACCCTAGTATTTACAATCATTACCTCTAAACTCAACTTTCTTGCAATGATTAACTTTAATTACTCTTACCTCTTACTCCTAATTATCTTCAACTACTTCAATTTCATATCATTTACCTCCGTTTACATTTACTCTCTTATATCCCTTTTACATGTGCACATATACCTCTGCCACGGTGAGGCACCACCATCTCATACACGGAGCTGCTGTCTCTGTGTGTGTGTATTTTTTTTTCCTGATTTGTGACGTCATCATGGCGTTTCTGGACTTGTTAGCAGTGTCTTGTTGCACTTTTACCTGCCACTAGTATCTTGTTGTCATCTTGTGTTAGCTGTTGAGTTTCGTAGCGATGTGCGGTGACTCTGCGATTATTCCTGAGCTCTCCGTCTTAAGCCTTTTCTCTGCTCGCTTAAGGAAATTTGTGTACCCTTGTCCTGTGCTTTCTTTACCCAGGGACACTGAGACTGTGTTTGTTGCAATATGCAAGAATTATCTGATGGCAGAAATGGGTGTCTTTTTCTCAGTTTATTAGCGTATGCTTTGGTTTTTGAAGTCATTGCAATTCCAGCACAAGTGCGTGCAATTTTGCAATGCTTTTACGCAGAAGAAAGCCGTTTTGTAAAGCTACATTCATGAGAAGTGGGTCTGTTTGTTTGCTTGTTAGATGTTGTTAGGAGCTCGGTATATTGAACAAGTAAGCTGTTTGCAGTTATTGCTATTCGTGCAGAAACGCTTGCATCTGAGCGCAGGGTAAAAATGCCTGTGAAGCACGCCACCCTCAGTGTGAATTAATTATATTGGATGTGAGTCTGCTTCACTGCAT
This sequence comes from Ornithodoros turicata, assembly GCF_037126465.1. Classification (NCBI taxonomy): domain Eukaryota; kingdom Metazoa; phylum Arthropoda; class Arachnida; order Ixodida; family Argasidae; genus Ornithodoros; species Ornithodoros turicata. Next base: position 166,982,540 of record NC_088201.1, read on the forward strand.
GACAGGACCCGGTGGCTGAAATGGCAAGAGAGAAAAATTTGGAGCGCTTGATTGACAGTAATCCAAGTAACAGCGCAATTATAATTTCCATATAAAGTAGTATTTTAAGGCTCCTAAAATTATAGTTGAGAGCAGTACGGACTTTTTGTGATAGTTTTTCTAAACTGCAATGCAAGAATGAAAATCATTACTACAGTAGGAACACATTCATATCATATATCTGTTCTGAGTGCAGTACGTAATCCCTCAGGAAAACAAGAGAGCTTTCAATCTAGCGAGTCAGAAACCTACTCTCTTTGGCAACGTCTCCGCAATGTCATGTGCTCGCCAATAGGTGGCGCGCGCCTTCTTTTTCCTGCGTTTCTTTTCGCAGTTGCATTTCGCGCCGCCCGCCCCGCGTCTCAACCAGAGTTGTACACGCTACTTGAAAAAAGTAATTGATTACAATTACTGCTACTACTGCGCGGAAAGTAATTCTTTACCGTTTACAAATTACTTCATCAAAAATTTAATACGTTACCGATAAAAAATGTAACTCGTTACTTTTCCCGTTACTTACTTGTCTCGCCTCCTTTCCCAGATGAGGACGACCCTATAGACTCTTTTGATCTGACGTCACTGTCGCAGACGGCATAGCCTTTACCCCTGCTTGTGGCAGCCATACTTTTGTGCATGGCGCGTGCACGCTACCAGCTTTAACTGTGGTGCGAGCGCGTGCGAAAACAAAAGTATGGCGGACGGAATGAGGTCAGTGAAAAGGGTCTATAGGTATCGAAAGATCCGCTTCGTTTTGTTACTATTGTTATGTTCAGCCCGCACGATTTCATTTCATTTTATTGCACCTGAAGGCGCCCTAAGGGGCATTATGTCAGGGGGAGGGCATGGAATAACAACGAAGTCCAACAAGTAGAAACGACACACACATACACGCACATAAATGGGATGAGCACTTCTGCGTAAGAAGCGTGCACAGTCAAAATATAAAAACATACATATACAGTCAAACTGAAATGTGTACAATCAAACTGAAAAAAACTCTGTAATGGCAGCTTCAAAGTGAGGTCTAGAACTGATTGATACAATGTGAGAAGGTAGCTGATTCCAGTCTTTGATGGTTTTCGGTAAGTAAGAAGAAAGGTAGGTGGTAGTTTTGCAACGATAACATCCAACCTTAAGTAGATGATCTGTTCGGCGGGAGATGTAGTCAGGTGCAGGTAGAAGGGATGACTTAAGTAGGTGATTAGAATAGTATATTTTATGGAACAACAACAGCCGGGAAATCTGACGCCTTTTAGACAAAAGTGGGGAGTCCTACAGAAGATTTGAGGGATGAGACACTCGTGAAGCGAGAATAATTAGTGCAAATGAAGCTGGCAGCCCTATTTTGGATGCCTTCGATGGAGGTAACAAGAGAGGATAGGTGCGGGTCCCAGATTGCAGACGCGTATTCCAGCCGTGGACGTACAAGCGTAGTGTAGGCCAGGCGCTTTAATTTGGGCGGAGCCAGAGAAAGGGAACGACGCAAAAGGCCTAAAGAGCGATTGGCGTCCAATATTATCTTGTTGATATGGGCCTTCCAAGAGGGGTCGGAAGAGATAATAACGCCAATGTATTTTATGGATGAGACTGATTCCGAAGGAAGTCCTGATAATGTGTAAGTATTAACTGTAGGAGATTTACGTCGAGAGAAGTGCACATGCTTACATTTGTCTATATTTAGGGTCATGCACCAGGTCGAGCACGAAGAGGCAATCTTGTCAAGATCAGATTGTAATGCACAAGTGTCATCACTGTCAGATAGTGTGCGGTAAACAACACAGTCATCTGCAAACAAACGAATCTAAGAAGCTAAGGATACCGGGAGGTCGTTGATAAAAATTAGAGAAAGCAAAGGGGCTAAAACGGAACCTTGAGGGATTCCGCTGAGTACGGGGGCGGGAAGAGAAAGGCAGTCGTTGACTACAACTCGTTGGTACCTGGAGGATAGGAAACCGCGCAGCCAGGAAATACCAGGGGATCTAAGTTAAGTTGAGGCAATTTCACAAATAACCTTTGATGGGGAACACAGTCGAAAGCTTTACTGAAGTCTAGAAATAAAGTTTTATTTCAATTTACATTACAGTCACCTATTTTACTGTTGCTCCAGTAGGTCGCGGTTGTAAGGGATTATGATATGACTGTGGTGTGCATAGTGTGCATGGAACACGTGTGGACTAGAGATGGTCGTACACAGTGACCTCTGCGTCATTGCTTCAGTCGAACTCGTTGTGGAACAGAATAACAGATTGGCTTACTGAAAAGTGTTGCCATTGTTGGCAGAAGGTTAAAAAAGTAATTGATTACCAAAAATTGTAATCAGATTACTTGGAAAATTACTTGCTGACAAAATTGATTGATTACGTTAAAATTTACTGAAAAAAGTAATTGATTACTAGTAACGCGTTACGTACAACTCTGGTCTCAACTGCTCGCTCTCGCTAGCAAATGATTCTCGGTGGCCAATGCAAAGTGCTCTGCCACATGGCGTCGTCACACACGAGAAGCCCCCGTGCCAGGTCGCCACCTCTGCGCGCTCTCTTGTAAAGTAATTTTTCCCTCAAATTTACTGTTCCCAAAGGAGGTATTATTTTTCTAACGGTTCGTGAAGGCAGTATCTTCATATGACGCAGAAAAAAAAAGAAAAAGATGGAGTGCCTTCCATGCCCCTTTAACACATCTGTCACTAAGGGTGCGAACGAGCCTCGTATGATTGTGTTCTCAAGAGCTTGGAGTGCAGATTTTGAGCCCGTAAACACAATCCATTCTCGCGGACTAAAATTAACTATATGCTGCAGAAAGAATACAATGACGAAGAACGAATGTTTTCTCTTCGCAGCGCTTTCTCCCATGTGGGGATGACCATGCGTTTTATGCATTTGCTTTCCAAGCTCTTTTCAATAGAGTAGCATAGCAACCCCCCCCCCCCCCCACACACACACACACAAATTGTGTCAGCAAATTTCTTTTTAAAAACGATATCGAAAGAGCGAAGCGAAGAAGGACGAATATTGGAACGTACAACGTTGGGCCGGATTTTTAATTACGGCACGGTAGAAGACAAATGAGAATACGCAGAGCAAAAAGCAGGCGAGCGGAGGATATGTGTTGGCCGCGGTCGAGGAACGTGCTGCAGTGCGTTCTGCTGGAAACAGATATGGGCGACGTGTAATGAGTCTTTTGTTGCGCGAGAAAAGCTTATGAAATAATCCGTGTTGTCAATGTTCATACGCTCGTGGCATCTGTAAATCGGAAAGTTGAGTTTTTGTGTGTGTGTGTGTGTGTCCTGTAAAGACTTGTGCCCGTTGCTCGAAAAAAGTAATTGATTACTGTTACCTCTACGCAAAAAGTAATTGATTACCGTTACCAACTACTCGACTCCAAGTGTAACTGAGTAACGACTAGAAAAGTAACGCGTTACTCCGGTCCTTACGATGCATTCACGCAAATTATACTCATCTTTGTGTGCATCAGGAAACAAAAGAAAAAAAATGTTCAGCAGCCAAACAGCTAAAAGAAAACCACGACAAACAAAAGCGCGTAGGGCAAGTAGATCTGTAGAATGCAAACAACTCAGGGAAAACAGGTGCTGACGCCAGGAATCGAACCTGGGTCTTCTGATATCCGGTCAGATATGCTAACCGCTACACCACACCAGCACGCCGTTTCCCTTGAGCCATTGAGTGCCTCAAGAACAGGGGGGGGGGGGGGACGGACAACCAACCACGCTATTCCCATTCTCTCTTACATCTTTCTCACTCACTCTCTCATTCAGACACGAGGCAGGGCGATTGCAAACGACGTAAACAACGAGATTTGGCCGAGGCAGACCAACAATTAGGGACGACACAGACAAGTAAGCCTCAAACACCCAGAAATTAACGAATGCAAACAACTCAGGGAAAACAGGAACACAGGAAAACAGGAACAAGAACAGGAAAACAGGAACAGGAACTGGTGTGGTGTAGCGGTTAGCATATCTGACCGGAAATCAGAAGACCCAGGTTCGATTCCTGGCGTCAGCACCTGTTTTCCCTGAGTTGTTTGCATTCGTTAATTTCTGGGCGTTTGAGGCTTACTTGTCTGTGCCGTCCCTAATTGTTGGTCTGCCTCGGCCAAATCTCGTTGTTTAGATCTGTAGGTCTACTGTATTTATCGCCCGTGAAGACATTGGCCCGATTGTGGAAGAACATTGGGAGGAACTTCATCATGACTGACTAAGCCTCCAATCGTTCAGGTACCACCACACTGGTGTAGGAAGAGATTATGGAGAGAGGCCCTGATCCTTGAAAGAACCTGAGAGACGTTGACTTGGGGGAGAACATTTGAAAGATAATAATAATCTCTGCGGGAAAAGTAATTAATTACTGAGTAATAGATTACTCCGAAAAGTCGTTGATTACTCGAAAAATTACTTTGACAATGAAGTAACTGATTACCCGAAAAATTATTCAAAAAGTAATAGATTACAAGTAACGCAATTACTTGCAACGCGATACGCACAAGTTTGGTCCTGCAACATGGCGCTGCCGATGAGGATACGGAACCGTAGCTCGACTGAAGTACCGTGCGTGTAGCTCTCTGTTGCCGGCGCCTTTGTCTGTATAAGGGTCCCAATACAACTAGTGTCCCTTATTGAACCTCGCGCCAGTGTGTTGCCGTCTGTATTCCACACGGTGACTCAACGACGTTTAGGCAGTATTTGACTTCGCGATAACGAGACTATGGAAACGTATTTTGCGTGTACAATACGTATACAATAACAAACAACGTTGGGCTGGGTTTTGTGCGCATTCTACCATGTCGTCACTACGTATACAGCGGCACGTATTTTGACGCGAAAACGTCTGTAATTTCGGTTTGGTAGCCAGGTCAAAATTTACGATGCAATGAAATTATGCCGAATACCAAGACGCGATAACTCGGTGACCAATAAACTGAATGGCAACCAAATGACTAGATACGGACAGCTTACACTACACTCTAAATCAGGTAACGCATATGTAACGGTTAAGTACCGCTTGGACAGGAGGTACATTTTTAAAAAAATGTACCTCTTAAAATTAAGAGGTACATGCGCCCTCACATGCGGTACATGTAACGGATAGCGCGCAGCGATTTAGGCCTACCCGTCGGGGCGGTTCCCCTTCTCTACGATATATTAACAGCCCCAGGAAGCTACGCTGTACGATAAATATCAGAAACAAATACCTTTATTCGAAAATTACATCCATTTCAGGGGTGATGCTTGTCCATCGCGAGCGTGCATTGTCATGATGCGCAAACGCCGAACACATGGGGCACAACGTACATGGTTGAACTCTGACCACTGCATATATTCATTCATTCATCATTGCAGCTGCTCTGTGGCCACGCTTCTTTATCTCTTCCACACCTTTGGATTGCTGTTCTTCCCCAACTTCCGTTTCTTCCGCAGAACGTGACACCAACCACAGTAGACGATTGACTCACCCATTTAAGACATCGCCTGGACGTAACCTAGGAGAAAATACAATGTAAAAAAAAATCCAACAACCGAAATAGCTTGCCTGAAAAACATGCCTACTTGCTTCTGTAATCCAGGCGTAAAGTGCAATCTAGGCTCCTCTAGTTCACGCATCAACGTTCGTGCATGAAACACAAAGTTCGTTGTCTCCATCCCTCAGTCGTTGTGCCCAGCCTGCCGGTGATCAGGACCACTGGGAATCAGAGCGAAGATGAAAGAAAATGCGTCCTGCAGACGAATAATTACTTCATAGATATAATACGCACCTTAAATGACTCCAATCTTGAAAGCGTCAAACGAATTTCTTCGAAGACCGAGCAGACTCGTCCTCGCTCCCCGACGTTTCAAAACAAACTGATTTGCAGCGGTTCCAAGAAACGCATTCTTCCCAAACTTGCGATCCCTCACAGTCACGGGTTCTAGTTATTGCACTTCTTTGACAGAATGGTAGTGCCCATCTATTACGGCACTGGCGCATAAAGGAATTTATTGACTGGTATTCGGAATCACACGAAATATTTTTGCAGCGCATGGATATCGTGAGAAGGCGTTCGTACTCATGCGCCGGAAACACGCGGTACACATGAGGTACAGCTGCTATAGATCGCGCTTAAAAGTACCTAGCCGGTACGGATGGGTCTCGGAGCCCTTGTACCGTTTGAATTTCGCAGTGGTCGCGAACTGTACCTGCTGGTTGAGGACTGTACCTCATGAATACCGCTTGGCCCAAGTGCGGGTCCTCTTTCATGCGGTACATATCGGGTGCCGGATTTAGAGTGTAGAGTCACTAAATAGGGGTAGAGAGTACCGCATTCCCTTTCCGCGTCGGAACCGCCGTTCGGTGTCCGCGATTGGAACCGTTCGTGTCACGTGGTTTCTCCTTCCAAGAACTCGCCATCCATGTTGAGTCACCTCCACGCAAAACCGGTTTCCTCGGTTGCGAGCTGGCTGGACTGCGCGTTGTTCTCCACTTGCGAAGGGGGCGATTGGCGTCGCGTTGCTAGGCGACGCAGCTGCGCCTGACTTAAGATCCATGATAGGCAAGCCTGTGCGATGGGTAAGACACGTAAACAAACACAAACACGAAGGCCTCAAAACCAGCAAGACGTTAACAACGAACTTCATGAACATGTAGACGGTGCGAGGGAAGACAAAGAGAGGGGAATAGGGAATTGAGGACAAATGAGTTGAAGGAAGGTCAGAGGAGCCGCTTGAAGGCCGGGTGGATACATACAGACGGCACGCTAATACAATTGGCCACACTCTGTATGGCCAACGTTCCTCTCAAAAGACGTTTTCGCCTGTCTGGTTCCCACGCCAGCACCGCCGTCTGGGACCATAGGGGTTGACAATTATTACAGATTCTTAGATGATCCGACAAATTTGAATATGGGCTGTTTTATGGTGGCCCAACCTTTGGTTAACGCATTGAGACGTTTGACCTATGTATACAAAGCAACAAGCTAACAGGATTCTATATAGAACATTTTTTTGCATAAGGAACAAACTTGATGGTTCTGTGTTCAACATTAGTGCCAGACTCTGGTTTCGAAAGGGGTGTTACACGATCTAACCTGAAGTTGTTCCTAAAGAGGAGACGGACCCCCATCACATTCGACATAGCCTTCAAATTATGTGAAATCTTGTGGTAGTACGGAACTACTGCAGTTTTCTTGTTTTTCTCATTTTCTTCCATTAAGCGTTTCGGGCGAGCTTGAAACTGAGCAAGTAGATTGTTCTGTATTAGCTTAAACTGATATGACTCAAGATGGCGGGCTCCTTCGCCGGCGTGGCTCAGTGTCGCTACTCTACTCCCTATTTAGTGATTCTAGGTTACACCTGTTAGGTTCTAGCCAGGTCCCCCAAACTCACCTTGGAAAAGCGTGCAACGAAGAAGGCTGCCACTAGATACCCCACTGTTGCCGTTCCGGATCACTTCAGCGCGCTAAGTTTAGCGGCAAAATGTTTTTGTTGTTTCTGCGAATGAATCTAGTCTTTATATGTCCAAATAAAACGCGTATAACAACTTTCTCTGTTGTGTTTCACTTTTTGGCCCCGTTTTCAAATGTGTTCAGCGATCAGAAGGATCTAGTGCACGGCTGCGTGCATCACATAGCGTACCTGTCGTACCAGGCGCCGCAGGCGCTGCAGTCGTCCATTTCTCCTTCGGTGACTTGGCCTGGCTTGGATTGTGCTTCAACTGGATCTTTAGCGCGCTACAATCCACGCAAGCCAACGTCTGGTAACAATGGGGTATCTAAGGGCGGCCTCCGGCATTGCACGCATCGGGATAGGAACAAATACATGGGAAAATGGCGACCTTGGGGGACCTGGTTCTAGCTAACGAGGTCATTGCGGTGGCTGACGCGATCTCTGGGTGTGTCGGGCATGTGTGAGAGAGACGGAAATATATATATATATATGGATACCCGTGCTCCGCGTGCGGTATATCTCGCGAACGTGTGCAGCTAGCACGCCGATCGAGGTGTCGTTGCAAAGCGATTGAGAGGTCCTACATCGACATTAAGATATTGTCTTCTCCAGCAATAACCAAAATTTTGTCAATTTGCAAAGTTAAAATTCCACCAACCAAACCATTCTGACAGAATGTCGACATACGTATATGAAACGAAAATGTGATTAGAATAGAAGGAAACATGATTATGAGGTATTGCGCTGTTTTTAACTGCAGGTCGTCATCAGCTACGCTTGGAATCAACTTCCCGAACTATGGCCGAAACACGAGAAGTTTCTAACATCTGGATAATCAAGCTGGGAAACAGAAAACAAGCGCCAGAAGCACTATGAGGCATGTTCGGAGCATTTCCCGAAGCCTACCTAGGAAAATTGTTTCATGAACCACTTGTGATTGCAAAGATTTCTCCTGTCCTGAATTCCAAAGCAATCAAAAGTGAATATGATAACTCAGCTACCTCCGTATTTATTCATAGATTGTTATCGTATTACATTGTTTTCAGGAAAAGGGTCAAATCCGTGCGGCTGATTTATATAAAAAATCGATTCAATCAAAAAATCCAGTTTTCTTTTTTTTAAATTGTAATTTTTTTGCAACCCTGATAACTCGACTTCGCAGCCTTTCGTCATCTTGTCAGACACTGTCTCAGAAGCTCTCGCATTTGACGAGATCTCCCTATGGAGAGTCGCTGTCAGAGGCGGTATAGCTGGGGCGGCGTGCATGCGCGCGGCGAGCCGCATGCAGTTCCACATCTCTACCGAGCGTGTGTATGGGCCCTAACAGAACCAATATTGCCCACGGCAGTCAGGATCGCATCAGCTTGGCTGACAGCTTGGGGGAAGGCGAGCTTATGCTCGCTTGCTGCATGGAACGATGCTGCGATAAAAGAGTTTCATATCTTTTCATACGACGATACATTGAACGATGTGTCCAACGAAATACTCCGTGTTGACTACGGAACACGAAGTCGATGCCTTGCTGTAACGTTTGAGCTGCATTTTTGAGTTCACTCTCACGGATTCGAGAAGGTCAGCAAAGGAGGTCGTTGCAGCCGTCTTATAGTAGCATCTTCAGGGGATACGTGATGTTGGTGACAGGTTTTTCTTTAATTCTCGAGCGAGATACGCCAGACGACATTTGTTCGGTAGAGTACCTCTAGCTAGCTGTACCTCGCAAGCTCGCCATTCATCAGTTTTTAGTACCATATGGAGTGACGATGACCAACTGTTTGCTGAAGGGCTGACACTCACACCGAGCATGTGCTAAAATTCCAGCTTGTCTATATGGCAAGCTTCTCAGGAGAAAACCGGTGGAACCAGTTGGACAACCGGTGATGGACCAGTGGACAACATCATGTTGCATGGATTTCGACCACTCTATCACGAAAGGTAATTGTTTCAGAAGATGGACATATGATGGCCCCTAGCCAAAGAGACGTCTCAGTGAAATGTGGGAGAATTGCGAAACGAACTACTGTGACCAGCGATCAACGTGGTGGACTGAAAGCGATGACGTTGCGCAACATCGACCAAAACCCCAAAGCGATCCAAGAAATCCGTGCTGGAGGCTCACAACGGCCATGGTGAAACGCCATGGAACCATGTTATGTTAACTTACGTATTTTGCGCCAGTGAGTACGTAGAACACCGCACTTAGAACAACCTGCTGCTCCCTTAGGCCGGAGTCACACTGGTTATACATTATACATTATACACCAACATCCCGTCATACATGTACGACGAACGCGTATAACAAACATCCCTTAAACATGTATGATCATACAGTGCTGGTCACACTGCTTAAACACCGGCAAAACATGTTTTAAAACACGTGTGTATAACCAGTGTGACCGTGCCGTCATACAAGCAAGCGCTCTGACTATGTTTGACAACATGTTGTCAAACACACGACGATGTATTTGGGCACTGCCGAAAAACGGTGATGGACAAGTTGTATAAACGGGCGTATTCGCCACGACAGTTTTCGTTCGCACGAGTCAGTGTCAACGACATCGTGATGCGCGTGAGTTATTTTGCACGAGTAAGTTGTAAGTCAGTGTTCGCGACATTGTGTTGCACGTACGTTCAAAATGGCGACCTCTTTGCCTGCGCACATGGAGCATGAAACAGTCGAAAATCAGCCAGTGCAGCCCCGTCTTCGTCGTCTTCGTACATTTTGAATTGCGATGTCCGCGAATGGAAGTTATATAAGCTCCTGGGTTGGTTACTGTGACACTGACGTGTGTCAAACATCAGTGTTTAAGCCACTCCCACTGTAATTGTTTAACCAGTGTGACCGATGTTTGAACGACACATGCTCGAGGCGATGTATAATCATACAAGCGTTTGAATCGAACGATGTTGTCAAACAAGAATTGTATGACCAGTGTGACCGAGCATTATACATACGCCATACATGTTTGAAGACATATGTTGTCATACATGTTTGGAGCACGTGTATAACCAGTGTGACTCCGGCCTTAGAGGTCTATTATCTTGACATTACAATGATTTAGAGCGCAGTTGAACGTGATGGATATTGAATTCTGGAGGAGTCGTACATGGTAAAATGAAACGCCCAACGTGGAGCTCGAACCCACGACCCCGAGATTAAGAGTCTCGTGCTCTACCGGCTGAGCTAGCCGGGCTACACGACCATTTGACACAGGGAGTGCAGAAGCGCCATGCACCTTAGTGTTTTTTCTATTATTAATTTAAGATAAATTAATTGATGAATTTTGAGTCAACAAGTACGTAGAACACCGCATTTACAACAACCTGCTGCTCCCTTAAAGGTCTATTATCTTGACATCACAATGATTTACAGCGCAGTTGAGCATGATGCATATTGAATTCTGGAGGAGTCGTACAGTGTAAAACAAAACGCCCAACGTGGGGCTCGAACCCACGACCCCGAGATTAAGAGTCTCGTGCTCTACCGACTGAGCTAGCCGGGCTACACGACCATACGACAGAGGAAGAGCAGAAGCGCCATGCACCTTAGTGTTTTTTCTATTATTAATTTAGGATACATTAATTGATGAATTTTGAGTCAACGAGTACGAAGAACACCGCATTTACAAGAACCTGCTGCTCCCTTAAAGGTCTATTATCTTGACATTACAATGATTTAGAGCGCAGTTGAGCGTGATGAATATGGAATTCTGGGGGAGTCGTACAGTCTAAAACAAAACGCCCAACGTGGGGCTCGAACCCACGACCCCGAGATTAAGAGTCTCGTGCTCTACCGACTGAGCTAGCCGAGCTACACGACCATGTGACAGAGGAAGAGCAGAAGCGCCATGCACCTTAGTGTTTTTTTCTATTATTAATGTAAGATTAAATTAATTGATGAATTTTGAGTAAACGAGTACGTAGAATACCGCATTTACAACAACCTGCTGCTCCCTTAAAGGTCTATTATCTTGACATTACAATGATTTAGAGCGCAGTTGAGCGTGATGAATATGGAATTCTGGGGGAGTCGTACAGTGTAAAACAAAACGCCCAACGTGGGGCTCGAACCCACGACCCCGAGATTAAGAGTCTCGTGCTCTACCGACTGAGCTAGCCGAGCTTTTTTTTTAACCTTTTTATTTCAGAGGTGACATGCAACAATGATTAAAAGTACATACCTCTTTAAAAGACTGAGCTCCGGCTTGGAGCCAGTTGACAACAAAATTCTTCTAACCACCTGGGCACCAGGCCCTTGAACTCAGAATAGCGTTTCATTTCTAACAGTTCTTGCGTTAAGTAAATCATCGGAGCATTAACCGGCTCTTCGTTTCTTAAGGCAACCACAACTTTCCACAAACAGAACATTGCTACTACACGTAGAACGTCGTATCGTGGGCCTGTTTCTTCCTCTAGTGGCAAATAACGAATGGTGTGCGGATTTAGCTTCAGTCGTTTCCTGATTGCTCTGCCTATATCGTCCCAGAAAAACTGGGCCTCCGTACAGTACATAAACACATGTTCGATGGTCTCAGGTTCTTTGCAATACCTACAGTTGACGGACCATGGGACAAATATGCCTTTTGACTGCAACCATGTTTTTACTGGCAAGGTGTTCGTGTGGACTTTGAAGAAAAACGTTTTAATCCTTGGCTTGATTGCCATCTTCTTTACCCGGCATAAGATGTCAGCTCCCGGACTATTCGCAGCTATTTGTCTGTAGATGGGCTCGGGAAACACACACTCAATCAGATCCGCTCGAAGCTTGGTCTTCTTCACACTGAAAAGGTAGTCTGCCGAAAACCTTGCCAACAAAAAACGTATACTTCCCACAACTTCCTTATAAAACCCATTTAGTGCAAAGACCCGCCTGTTTGTAGCAACAACAATTTCTGGTAGGTACAAGTATCCTATGCTCTGCAACATTGTTCCTATCACTGGGTGTCTGCATTTGCGGTAGAAGAACAGTCTCATAATCACTTGCGTGACAAACAGATGTCGCAGTCCAACTCCTCCTTGAGATACAGCCCTAAACAAATTGTCCCTTCGCATCGCTTCGAAGTTCGACTTCCATATCATTGTTGCAAAGACTCTATGAAATTGCTGGATCTGTTTCCTCGAACACTGTAGCACCTGAAGCCAATACATCAGTTTTGCCACCAAAAACACATTGCATACACTGGTACGCTGAAAAATAGACAGTTCCCTTCCTTTACATATATTCGCATGTGTTCTTACTTTTCTACACAATTCTGTCCATATCCTGTTGGTGTTTCTAGATTCTTGCAGTGGGACCCCCAAATAAACGGTTGGTTTGCATTGCCACTTTATTGAGCTAGCCGAGCTACACGACCATGTGACAGAGGAAGAGCAGAAGCGCAATGCACCTTAGTGTTTAAATGCGGTGTTCTACGTACTCGTTGACTCAAAATTCATCAATTAATTTAATCTTAAATTAATTGATGAATTTTGAGTAAACGAGTACGTAGAACACCGCATTTACAACAACCTGCTGCTCCCTTAAAGGTCTACTATCTTGACATTACAATGATTTAGAGCGCAGTTGAGCGTGATGAATATGGAATTCTGGGGGAGTCGTACAGTGTAAAACAAAACGCCCAACGTGGGGCTCGAACCCACGACCCCGAGATTAAGAGTCTCGTGCTCTACCGACTGAGCTAGCCGAGCTACACGACCATGTGACAGAGGAAGAGCAGAAGCGCCATGCACCTTAGTGTTTTTTTTTATTATTAATTTAAGATTAAATTAATTGATGAATTTTGAGTCAACGAGTACGTAGAACACCGCATTTACAACAACCTGCTGCTCCCTTAAAGGTCTATTATCTTGACATTGCAATGATTTAGAGCGCAGTTGAGCGTGATGAATATGGAATTCTGGGGGAGTCGTACAGTGTAAAACAAAACGCCCAACGTGGGGCTCGAACCCACGACCCCGAGATTAAGAGTCTCGTGCACTACCGACTGAGCTAGCCGGGCTACACGACCATGTGACAGAGGAAGAGCAGAAGCGCCATGCACCTTAGTGTTTTTTTCTATTATTAATTTAAGATTAAATTAATGGATGAATTTTGAGTCAACGAGTACGTAGAACACCGCATTTACAACAACCTGCTGCTCCCTTAAAGGTCTATTATCTTGACATTACAATGATTTAGAGCGCAGTTGAGCGTGATGAATATGGAATTCTGGGGGAGTCGTACAGTCTCAAACAAAACGCCCAACGTGGGGCTCGAACCCACGACCCCGAGATTAAGAGTCTCGTGCACTACCGACTGAGCTAGCCGGGCTTTTTTTTTTTTTCATTTCCACCTTTATTTTTCAGAGCTTACTACTCTGAGTCACGTCGACTCAATACCTCGCAATACCATGCACAATACGACAAAATCACAGAGGGAGAATACGATGTTTCTCCTCTATACCGGACACGTTAATAACACAATTTCTACAAAACATTCAGCCTTTCGCAGACTGTATCTAACCACTCAGGCACTTCTAAGAGCTGAGTACAAGCTAACTTTACCTGCAGTAGTTCGGCTTTGAAATATTTCATAGGAGGACACAAGGGCTCTTCGTTCCTATCGGCCATACGAAGCTTCCACAAACAGTACATGGCAACAAGAAGAACGATATCGTATCTCACATTTTCACCGGGGCGTAATGGGAGGAAGCGGATAGTGTGAGGATTAAGCGAAAGACGGCGCTTAAGGACTTTGAACTGTAAGTCATCCCAAAAGAATAAAGCTTCTGTGCAGTCCAGAAAAAGGTGATCGACAGTCTCGGGCGTGTTGCAAAATCTGCAATTCACGGACCACGGAACATAGAATCCCTTCTGTCGAAGCCAAGCTTTCACGGGCAGTGTGGACGTGTGTAATTTAAAGAAAAATGACTTCATGTTGGGCTTGACCGGCATCTTCCTGACTCTGCACAATACATCCGTGCCGTGCCATCCGGAGGGGATTTGACGGTAGACGGGCACAGGAAAGAGTACATCGAGAAGATGAGCTACCAACGTTTTCTTGGCGACAGAAAAGAGTTACTCTAAGCTGAATCTAGCCTTCAAGAAGTTTAGGCTCTCGACAACCTCTTTGTAGAACCCGCTTAAGCGTAGACTTTCTTCGTGAAACCCAACATATATATCGGGAATGTAGTTGTACGCAAGGGCCCGCTTGATGGTTTCCAGAATCGGGTGTGAACTCTGCCTATAAAAAAACAGTCTCATGACGAGTTGCTTGATGTAGAGATGCTGTAAGCCTAGTCCGCCGTCCTTGACTTTCTTGAACAGGTTTTGTCTTCGCATCCTTTCGAACGTTGAACACCATATTGTGGTGGCAAATATGCGATGACAACGATGTATAATTTTGCGGGAGCATTGCAGGACTTGCAAGAGGTAAATCAGCTTAGCGGCCAGAAAAACATTGGACACAGAAGCTCGTTGAAACATTGAGAGATCTTGTTTTTTCCAGGTCGAAGCATGTGTCCTAATGTTTTGTAATCGCTCCGACCACAAGGAGGTCGTGTTACAACTTTTGTCTAACGGGACCCCAAGGTAGCAAGGACCACGGGTTTGCCACTGAACGCCACAAAAGAATTCCGGGGCTGTTCCCCATTGCCCGCACCGTATCCCCAGAGATTTGTCCTTGTTTAGACGTGCCCCAGAGACTTGACCAAACACATGAAGTTCGTGAATAACTTTGACGACACTTGGCTTGTCTGTCACGAGAAACGCAAGGTCATCCGCGTACGCCACGACCTTCACCACAGCGTCGCGAAGCTCGAAACCACGTATATCATCACGAGAGATGATACGCTGGCATAACGGCTCAAGGTATAGATCAAATAGTAGGGACGACATGGGACAGCCTTGTCGTACTGAAGCTCGAAGGGGCACTGGCGCGGTAAGAGTGCCGTTAATTACCAGGCTCGTTGCAACCTGTTCATAGCACAACTTGATTCGGCTTACGAACTTGTCTCCCATGTTGACGTAATGCAAGAGCGAAAACAAATAATCGTGACACACCCGATCAAAAGCCTTAGAGAGGTCCACTTGCAGCAGGGCTACATGACTTCCTTCAAGTCGACACCAGTCTAGAACTGAGCGGACAACATGGATGTTTGTTTGTATGGTCCTGTTCCTGATTGCGCATGTCTGATGATCGCCAACAAGTTGTGTCACCACAAGCTGGAGCCTGGCAGCAAGTACTTTGGCATACACCTTATAGTCCACATTACAGAGTGCGATAGGCCGATAATCGGTCACCTTGGGTAACCGTGTCTCCGCCACTTTTTTGGGTATGAGCACAGTATGGGACCTTCGAAAACTGTGCGAGAAGATCCCGTTACTCTCAGCTTCCGCGTAGACGCATTGTAGAATGGGCACCAGCAGGTCCACGTACCGCTTGTAGAACTCAGCTCCCAAGCCATCAGGTCCAGGAGAACGGTTAAAATTCAAACTCTGTATTGCAGAATGGATTTCCGCCTCTGTAACTTCAGCGTCCAGGACATCTTTCTCTTGCTCGTTTAACTTGGGCATATGAGAGAGAAACGACTGGATCAAATCGTCGTCCACCGTGGCAGTTGGCCTCCCAAACAGGTTCTCATAGTAGTCAACAAATATTTGTTTCATGCGTTCAAGGTCTGTGACAACATGTCCTTGGTCCACCAACCGCGTGATGAGTCGAGAGCCGGTGTGCTTACGCTCTCCTGCAGCATGACTTTTAGACGCGGTCATATCCGGCAAAAACCTCTTCGTTCTCGATCGTACCCTCGCGCCTTCATACCGATTGTTGTTGAAAAGTTCAAGACGGAGACGAATCTCATTTAAATCTTCCAAGAACGTCCCAGGGTTATCTGCTTCCAGTCTTGTGAGTTCTTGTTGTGCTTCCTTTAACATGTTCTCTTCATACATTTCTAGGTAGGCTAGCACGTTACTTCTCTCTATAGCAAAGGCTCTCACGTCTTGTTTGAATGTTTCCCATTTAGCAGCCCAATTTCGCGGGTCATGTTGAAGCCGTGAAAGATTGGCCACCACGCGCTCATCAAAAACTGGATCTTGGAGCAACCTAACGTTCATCTTCCACAACTTCCATGACCTGGGGCTGCCCAGCCTAGGAGGGCGACACCCAATAGCGACCTTCACGAGGCAGTGATCAGTAAAATAAACAGGGTGCACTTCGTACTCACACACCGTATTCCACTGAGCGACAGAAAGATAAATACGATCCAGTCGTGCGTGCGATGTACCTTGAAAGTGAGTGTATCTTATCACTGGCTGTGTGCTGTATTCGCAGGCATCTCTTAAACCATAATCACGTGCTATTCGCTGCAGACACTCGGCACTGCGGTCCTTCGCTTGAGAGGCAACGCTCCGGTCACTAGTTGACAGCACGCAGTTAAAGTCCCCTAAAACGACCAGGTTACCACGGGCTTGCAAATATTGCGTTAAGGATTCGAAGTACGCACACCTTAAGGTTGCATCATTGGGAGCATAGATAACTAGAATCCTCCAAGGCGTTCTGTCAATAAGGATATCAAGCATCACAGCCCTACCGTCGTTGTCCACCGCGTGATAAACGTGAGTGTAGCCTAGGCGTTTTCGCACGAGAAGGAGAATACCTGCTGAGTAGCCCACAGCCTCACTAACAACAACGTCGAACTCATCGAGAAAATACTGGGATAACATCTGCTCAGTGTTTTCCGGAGAACCTAGTTTTGTTTCTTGGAGTGCGAAAATGTCGACATGTGGGAAGCTGTCAAGGAGTCTTTTCAGTTGATACTGTCGCTTTTTTGTATTCAAACCCCTGACGTTAAGTGTGGCAAATGTAAGTTGTGGAGGCGTCATTAGGAGAGTGGGGAAGCGTACATGCAGGATGGGCAAACAAGAGGAGTGAGTTCGTAGCAGTAGACTTACCGCGCTTGAAGAAGTCAAACTGCACAGTCACAAGAACCGAGTCTTAAAACAAGGGAAACGTACAATGCAACGACACACAACAGCACAATGTGACAACATGTCAGCACAGCAAACAGCACTATTCCGACTGAAAGCCGACATCGTCGAGGGCAGAGTGCCCCACTTCGACAATCTTGACGGGCAATGTCGCCGGAGGTGATCTTCTACCCTTCTTCCTTCTCGGGGTTACCCATTGGTCGTTATCATCGTCTTCTACGCGGGTCTCGGCCCAGTTGTTGCAATTTCCACCTTCCAGGACTGGGACTTGTGAAGGACCATCTCCTGGTACTGGGTGTGGTTCCGACGAGGACGGACATCCATTTTCCACCAACTTCTGAGGCTGACTCACTGAGAGGGGGGCCGACGATGTCGGCTGAGGCAGAGCAGCGGGCTGAAGCGGAGCACTGGGTACACAAGGCGACGGATTGCTGTCGGCATCGTCATCAAGTTCTATGTCCATCTGATCGCTGTGGCTGGTGTGTTGACGAACCTGAGACGCATAGGTCACGACACATTCATCATCCGCATGGCCAAAGCGACGACAAACCTTGCACCACGGGGTGTGGCACTGCTTCCGAATATGGCCGACTGCTTTGCACCGCAGACACAGGGGTGGCCTACCTGGGACGGCAACTAGAATCTGACATCCGGCGATAAACATCTGATGCGGCAAGTTATCTGCCGTTACACCACGCTTCAAAGTAATAAACATCTGTCAAGTGGTCGTCTCAGCGCCCTCAAAGAAAGAGTCTCTCCACCGTTCTCGAGTGATATTCTTCACAACACCAAAACGGTCTAAAGCAGCCTCAACAGCTTCGTCAGGTACATGCTGCGGAAGCCAATGTAGCTTGATTTGAAGCTCTTTTTTGTGGGGGTCTAGAATGACGCAGCGTTTCCCTTTTACTGTCACTTCCCCAAGGGTTAGCAACTCGTCCCTCGCAGCCACATTATCGAAGGTCAGGGCCCACAGATGATTGTATACGAAGGGACCAACTGATGTAACCTGACTCCGGTTCACTTTGTCCTTGAGTGCATCACTAAAATGACCAATGTTGTACGGTCGCCCAGCGGGGTCCGCGTGTAGGAAAACTGTATTCAAGGCAACAGTACCTGAAGGAATCATTGGCAGAACAAATTTATATCCATCATCCCGGCTAGGCCTAGCCGTAGAAGCCGCTCGATCAGAGCACATATTTCTTGCGTCCGGCCGACTCGCACGAGCTCGCAAAAAAACGCTAGCCGGGCTACACGACCATGTGACAGAGGAAGAGCAGAAGCGCCATGCACCTTAGTGTTTTTTTCTATTATTAATTTAAGATTAAATTAATGGATGAATTTTGAGTCAACGAGTACGTAGAACACCGCATTTACAACAACCTGCTGCTCCCTTAAAGGTCTATTATCTTGACATTACAATGATTTAGAGCGCAGTTGAGCGTGATGAATATGGAATTCTGGGGGAGCCGTACAGTGTAAAACAAAACGCCCAACGTGGGGCTCGAACCCACGACCCCGAGATTAAGAGTCTCGTGCTCTACCGACTGAGCTAGCCGGGCTACACGACCACGTGACAGAGGAAGAGCAGAAGCGCCATGCACCTTAGTGTTTTTTTCTATTATTAATTTAAGATTAAATTAATGGATGAATTTTGAGTCAACGAGTACGTAGAACACCGCATTTACAACAACCTGCTGCTCCCTTAAAGGTCTATTATCTTGACATTACAATGATTTAGAGCGCAGTTGAGCGTGATGAATATGGAATTCTGGGGGAGTCGTACAGTGTAAAACAAAACGCCCAACGTGGGGGTCGAACCCACGACCCCGAGATTAAGAGTCTCGTGCTCTACCGACTGAGCTAGCCGGGCTACACGACCACGTGACAGAGGAAGAGCAGAAGCGCCATGCACCTTAGTGTTTTTTTTCTATTATTAATTTAAGATTAAATTAACGGATGAATTTTGAGTCAACGAGTACGTAGAACACCGCATTTACAACAACCTGCTCCTCCCTTAAAGGGTCTCTGACCAGAACCTGGTCAATGTCTTTGTTTGTATGGATAACGAACCTATATGGTGCCTCCAGGTTACAACTGAAACGTTTCGTTTCTGCGGAGCCGCAAACTATTCCAAACAAGGAGCCGAAAAGCGGTTTCGATTTCTGCCCTCAACTCGTGCGATCAGCGCAAAACTCTAGCTATTATGCAGTGGTTTTCCCATGTGTATGACGTCAAACGCCCGCGACGTTTATTGGTGGAAAGTCCACACCAAAAGTTCGGGTGATTTCCGCAACTTCCGTATTGCTGGGTGCTTTTTCAATATGGACGCGGAAGCACAGCGGAGTCGAGAAGTCAGCTTTTCAGCTACCTTTCAGCAGCTGAGAGGCACCTGCTACGTGCAGCAGAGTTTGGAGGCCTTGCTTTTGAAATGTTGAGCCGCGAGTCGACTTCAGCATGAAGAGGAAGTTCCAACGACAGACTGTTAGATGAGCTTTCAGCATCCATCACGATGAAGCACATGAACAGTGTGTGTAAATTTCATGTTTGACGGCGCCGTGTAAAGGGGCCGGAGTGGTTCATTGCATAATAATGCCGAAAGAAGTCGAGTGCTTATGTTGCAAGGAGCTGCTCCTAAAGTAGCATATATTTAGAACTTCGAGGGCAGCACGAACCTACCGCTCATATTCACAAGTAAGAAGCGTACGTGTCTCGTGCACAATCATGCTGGTTGGTTTCAATACAAAATAGTTTTTCTGAACTTTCCGTTATTGTTCGTCACTTATTCAGAAAGACTGCAGCTGAATTAATACTCGGCGTCCTACTAGCTTTAGCTTTGTTCAAAGCTTGCGTGTCTCATACAGGAAATAGATACGTACACTACATACCAACAGTTCGTGAGATGGATGTTGCACAGACTTGACAAAAACAAGAGAACTGTTATACCAGTCTGCGCGGTGAACAGGATACGCAAAGCCTTTCCCATAGTAACTACTACATGCTTTAAATACCCAAGATACTAGGTGGAAGTACCCCCTACAGGGGGTGCCCTTGCAATTTCAGCTGTAGACACATGTCGGTAATGATGCAACTATAATAATGACCCCCCCTCCCCCCGAACTTTTTTCAACACTCCTCCATCCTTGGGATTCTGGATAAACCACTGTGCTGACCGATGACACAAAGCACCATCTCATCAGCCTGCTCCGCCTAGTAAGAATTACATTGGACTCTCAATTCCACCACACCACAAATCCAACCCTGTTCTGACGCATCCTTTTGTCCACCCATTCAGTCAATATGTCGTAAGTGTTGTTCGAACTCTTACTGTCTGATAGCACCCAAATAGTATCGTTTAAGCACCTCAAGTATTTTAATGATCATTATGTGGAAGTAAATCACACTGTTATGCAGGTTACCCTGTGTGTGACCTTGGTTCCTGCTCTCAGTCCTCCAGAAGTGCTCACTACACAAGTTGACTATCGAAAACCTCAATCTTCCATGCATGATGTAAAACCCCAGTTCGCTTGCTTCCTAGCCATTTTTTTATTCTAAATTTTCCTTTTGTGTGCAAAATGCACACCCAGTTCGAGTAGGATGTAGACCTTGAGGAACCAAGCTTTGTATCTTGGGCTGCTCAAATACTCAAATAGGCATGTTTTAGTCGAAGATGATGTAACATGAAATGTGGTTCATATAGTTTATTGTGGCACTCAGATAATATCTTCATAATATGTCTGCAGAGATTGCTCCAAAATAGCATATGTGATGCAGCGTTATACATTATTGGGCTTCTGGGGAAAATCATGATTCACCTGATACAGACGGCAGCCTTTGTAACGGTGTCTGACACATTTTTAGCAGCCAGTGTTTTAAAATATGCATTAAAAATGCTCCAACTATGAAGGTATCACGAAGTTCTTCATTTCATTTGTTTACTTAAAGACCCTTGTGAAGGGACTTACATAAATGCGGGAGGTTTTTTATCAAAAAAAGACAAATACCAAAATGATGCAAACAAAATTCGTTCACTCACCACAAAGAAATTCATTCGATCTGAAAACGATCATAGCACTTGGAAATAAATGACGATACATTTTGTTCTGATGCTATGTGGGCAGGAACGTCATTCCAGTTTGACACCATCAGCTGGTGTGGAGAGTAGAGGAATTTTTTTGTTTGTGTAGGTGGAGCAAGTACTTTGTGCGAGTCATCAAGTCTTGGAAGTAACTTGTGAGGATATTGACAGTAAGTGGGGTGGGGAGGAGTGTGACTGTGATATAACTTATGAAAGAATGCCAGGCCTGATACCTTTCATCTGGTAATCAAAGGAGTAAGAAAGAGTTTGGCTTTAATGGCTGAGACGCTGGAAAAAGGATGATAATCACGAGCAACAAACCGTGCGGTTCTGTACAAATTCTACTTTGTCGATTAAGAGATGTTGGGATGGGTTCCAGATTGCAGAGGCATATTCCACTTCTTTTGAACATGGCAGTTGATGTTCTGAGACTGGAACACATAGAAAAGGCAAATACATACAAAGCATCAAGTGCCTAAGAAATGAATGATGAAAGAAGGCAGTCACTGGAAAGGTTAGCCAGTAGTAGGACTTGAACCCACATCTTCTGTATTACCGATCCAGGGCCCTTACCAATTGAGCTAAGCTAACATGCCTCTCCAGTGACTTCCAAGGGTGCAGATGTACCCTAGGAATAGGTTTATGGGCAGGAGAACATTAGTCACTGTTATTATACAGGCATAGCTCTCTGTCCAGTATGATCACCGCAGAGCACATTTACAGGAACTCACAGGCACAAAACTTGCATAATAAATATGTAATAACGTCAAACAGCTATTATATATAATAACTGGGACATGGAACTCCAACAGCAGATGGTCTGGCAGTACAACACAGGTAATCTTGCCATCACTATATTTTTCCCAAAATGCTGAAAATAAATCGATAGAATTACTGCAGTGAACT
The DNA here is from genome assembly GCF_037126465.1 of Ornithodoros turicata. Lineage (NCBI taxonomy): Eukaryota > Metazoa > Arthropoda > Arachnida > Ixodida > Argasidae > Ornithodoros > Ornithodoros turicata. The sequence continues at coordinate 167,004,958 of NC_088201.1, forward strand.
GCTCAATTTTTCACCTCAGATATATTTTTAGCACTCTGTCTTTCGTGTTTCAAAATATACATGCATCGAACCTGCAGGAGCTTGTGTGTGTAAGTAGAGTCACACATCTCATGTGCAACAGGCAGATCTAAGTTGTATTGAGATATGTCAGTTCCTTATGCGTGCTCACCACCTGTAGATTCCTTTAAAGGGAACAAAAAACTTTTGATTAGTAACAACTTCACGCTATATACCACATTTATAAAAGAAATTGATCCCGTACCTGACGGACAACTGTCATGACCATTGCCAGATGTCTTCCTCTCCTGTTCCTTCCACTTCCATGAAGTCATCACCCTAACATTGTTAAAAAAGCCACATAAATGCGATAACTGAGATATTACTACTACGAGCGTACAGCAAATCACAAACACATAAATAAAATACACAATTGCACCGAGCTGTCCACATTTTCACACACACACACAAAAAAAATACATAACAGAGTGGACTGTCTCTAATAACACTTCAACAAGTTTGTGTAACTCTGTTTTGAAACTGGACACACCAAGGCCATTTCCAATCAGCTGAAAAAAATTGTTCGGAAGAGGAACAGTTTCTGCTGATTTCTGTAGTTGGTCCGTAGCAGTGGAACCTTGTAAGGTGGTACAGTGATAGATTTCATACCGTAATGGCAAGTGTTTGGGATGGCGCTAAAAGATCCTGAATTTGCAAGGCAATTTTGTGTAAATGTCTGATTTCCAAGTGAACGCTTTGTCTACTGTATTTTGCATGTCTTGAAGGAGCTGAGGGGCTGGATGGATGGATTGTAGTGGCACCCCTGCTGGGCCTCTTTGCAACGAGGGTCCAGCACATTGCACCTGTAGACAACCTGTAGACATGGTTGTCGTATACCAGGCATTCTTTCTTTTTTTGTGTACTGCAATTTTATTGTAGTTGCCCTCTGTGGTGTTTCCCCAGATTAGACAACAATAGTACAGCTTGGGGTAAACTAAGGATTTCAACTGCATTGGTTTAGAATCCAGAACCCTTCTTTACTATGTGCAGTATGTTGCATATTATAAGGAAAACAAATAGAAGAAAACTTGTACCTGATCCCTGCCT
>NC_088201.1:167016061-167023561 GCF_037126465.1 Ornithodoros turicata
ACCACTTCACAGAGGGAGAGCAGAAGCGCCGTGAACCTTAGTGTTTTTTCTATTTTCAATTTAAGATTAAATTAATTGATGAATTTCGAGTCAATGAGTACGTAGAACACCGCATTTACAACAACCTACTGCTCTCTTAAAGGTCTATTATCTTGACATTACAATGATTTACAGCGCAGTTGAGCATGATGGATATTGAATTCTGGGGGAGTCGTACAGAGTAAAATAAAACGCCCAACGTGGGGCTCGAACCCACGACCCCGAGATTAAGAGTCTCGTGCTCTACCGACTGAGCTAGCCGGGCTACACGACCACTTCACAGAGGGAGAGCAGAAGCGCCGTGAACCTTAGTGTTTTTTCTATTTTCAATTTAAGATTAAATTAATTGATGAATTTCGAGTCAATGAGTACGTAGAACACCGCATTTATAACAACCTACTGCTCTCTTAAAGGTCTATTATCCATAGAGATAATATAGTAGGATTCTATTGTGGGCCACACTGGGATGTCACGTGACATGAGAGCAGCTGCTGCCCGGAATCCGCAGCGATGTTCTAAGAATCACAAGTGTGGGTCGGTCTGGGCAAGTTTTAAGGCAAACAGAGTACCTTTTAGAGTTCACGGAAACGTTGCTCTGCGATTACGAGACTGATATCGCATCGAGAAATGCTGTGGATCATATTTTTGAGAGATACGGGCGCCGCGAAGGTTGCTATGCACGGCGGGCGTGAAGGAGGAATCGCCCATGTCGAGGTTCGAAAAATTCAATTATCTCACGTGGGTACTACAGGGCACTGAGAGCTTTAAAACAGAGAATGGACGCAACATGCCGTGCAGTCCGTGCTTGTTTCCCGCCGTGGCCACAGATCATGTTACGATGCTACAGCTGGAATGTGGATCGTCATTGTAGACTGAGGCGTAATCTCAAGTTGGCGTGATGTCGAGGAAACCACACTGTGCTAGACGGGAACTGGATAATGGTGCCCAAGATTTCTCTATTATATTGCACATGTACCCACATGCACTGCAGATAAGCTATGTAATACATAGCACGATACAAAATTTTGGGAATACCAGAAGAGTATCAAAATACAAAGGAAGGGACTCAGAGCCTGTGTATCAATAGAATAGCATAAATACAAATTTGATGTACAGGGTGTTTGCTCTAACGTGTCCAGAAATTATATTTAAAGCGAGCGATAAAAGAAAAGCAAGCGGCACTTTTCTGCTACTTGACTAAGAAACAGGTACTGCTTCATTAGTAGCACTTGTTTCTTAGTCAAGTAGTTGAAAAGTAGCGCTCGTTTCACTTTTATCGCTCGCTTTAAATAAAATTTCTGTACACGTTAGAGCAAACACATTGTATACATAAATATAGTAATGTAACCACTCGTACAAGCAGAAAACTGCCTCACAATGTGACTAGTGAGGCACTTAAAACCAGGGTGTCGAACCGCAAAAAATACGGGTTCGGTTCGGGTTCGCGTTGTTTTGATTTCGTTCCGGTTCAGTTCCGGTTCGACCACGCCAAAAATCGAACCGGTTCGCAGCCCCGAACCGGTTCGCGAACCGGTTCAACGCTTCCGTTTTATATGTTCCATAAAACTGCTTTTATCAGGAAATGCGTGGCTAATAGCTTACTGCTGTTGTCTGCATTGACGTCTTTAGCGGTGAGGTAGCCATTTAGCGAGAGAAATGAGAAATGGATGAACACTTATTGCAAATAGAGTCCACGCTGATGAAGCGGTGTAGTCCTGCTACTTTCTGTTCCCAAAATCTCTTTTTTCACACGCACAGTGCCAGCAAGGTACACTTAAAGCAAGCCTAATAAGATGGACAGCGTAACATAGACGACAGTACTTGCCGGCACACTGCCTTCGCAGCGTGAATCGATCTGAAACCGTACTGAAGCATGTCGAAAATAAGCCTGCCAGCCTTACTCTGTCCGAGCTCACAGCAGTGTACTAGTTAATCCACAACACAAAGGCAATGTGTCACGACACAACTGCACTACCAATAAGCAGAACCACATTTACTTTTCAAACCACGACCAATCAAACAGGCACCGTTCTGCGTACGCTCCTTCTCCACTTCTCATGTTTCTGACTTGTTTAATTTTTACTGCTCACGCGTAAAGGGAAATCTTGGGCTCTTATTTGATCACATATTCGTCCTGTAGAGCTACATAACAGGCCTACTCCGTTCCTGTTTCATTCGTCCGCGTGGCACCTCGTCTCTGAAGAGTAGACGCCGCACCGCGTGCGTAGGGCGCTAGCCGCGGCGCTCACAAGGACAACTGCGCTTTAACATGTTAAAAAGATGCTGAAAGTATACTTACTATACGTCGTCGTCTGACTGCTAGGTGAAAATTTCTGGAATCCATGATATAGGCGCGTGATGATGATACCAATGTGTCTTCGTTCGGGGATAGAAAGGAGCTCTTATGCTGACTTCTTTTATGTCCGAACCGTTTTGTTGCGAACCGGTTACCGCTATTATTTTTTACGGTTCTGCTCCGGTTCGGGTTCAACAGTGTCATGAAAATTTCGGTTCGGGTTCGGGTTCGGTTCCGGCAAAAATAACGGTTCGGGTACGGTTTTCGGTTCGGGTTCGGGTTCGGTTCGACACCCTGCTTAAAACATTGTATCAACATGGAAATACCAAAACATAGAATATTTAAAAGCACAGAATAAAATGTAGAGTACGCATAGAATATTTACAAGAATGTGCGGAAATTGCCAAATGCCCTTCATAGTTGCACAGTACACCTACTGGTTACGAAACAAAATCTGTTTCGTGAGCATTTGCCTTACTTGAACACCACGATTTGCCACAGTAACCCTGCGTGCATGTTTCCTCAGCCTGATGTTTGTGTATCTCTGTTGTGTTACCTTTGCAAGAGAGATAATATGGCTGGGCTCATCAGCATAGTGCTTACACCTCGGCAACTTTTCACCATGTTTAGCAATGAAATAGTTGAATGATTTCAGGACAATGTTGGTTACTGTGAGCTCTCTGCACTTGGACTGCTCAAGCCGGAATATTTCTTCAGCACAACAAAGAAGTCGTTGTACAAAGGAAGATGGCTTCAACAGACCACCATTGGCCCTAAGGATGATCAGAAGGCTTGACGTGTCATCATCAAGAAGGGTATCAAGGCACCCATCACATGTGAGTTTTGCTGACACTATTCTGACGAAAAAAAACCCCAATGTACGCTACAACGTCCTCGCTGAATCTGCTTAGACCCGACGAGACACCGTAGTCGTGATCAATAGCATCAAGGAATGTGCTAAGGTTGGTTTCTGCCTGGGTTTCCTCAGTAGAGCTGCTCTGTGAATCTTCTTCTGATGCCTGCTGCCGTGGTCTACCCTAGTGAGACAATGTCTCAATGCCCTCCAGGCTGGGAGATATGTTGGCTGTACTGGGAGCGTGAACATCAGCATGCAGCAGCAATTTTCGGTAGGCGTACCTAAACTGTGACGCGGAGGGATTGTTGTACCGGCCTCCCCTTTGTCGTATACAGCTGAAGAAAAGTTCGAGGTGGTCTTGACTCAGCCGATACGTTGTGATGTACCTGTAGGAAAGATATTTCTCTCTTGCCATGTCCTCATGCTTTTTTTTTTTTTTTCACTTACTTGCACGCGTCGTTCTGGAAGAGTCCCTCCGCAAGTTCTGCTATGCTCTTTAGTGTAAAGGCAAGGCTTATCACGGACATGCGACGACCGTGCTGGGTGACTGGCACGCCAGAGGATAAGTGTAGCGTCATTAACCTTGAGGATAGCTTGATCATCTTTTCCTTCTGTTGTGTTATGGAGGAGCTCCGCAACGGTGCCTTGAACCCAGTCGCTACGGGGCTATGTGAATTTAGTATGTCGAATGACCTAGAAAAAAACGGAAAGCATGTCAGGACAGTAGCTATCAGAAAGGGTGGAAGTTCCTTACTGACCCACATCTGTGATGAACCTCACAGTGCCCTCGCTGCCCTCAAAATCTGTAATTCCTAGCAGTCTGCAGAAGTCGAGCGCTTTGCTCACTGACGAGCTGAAGGTCTGAGCAGCCAGTCTAACCTTCATAATTTGGCGGCGGAACTCAACATGTGCGCTAGTTAGCTTGTTGGCGGCTCGAAGTCCTTCGGCCTCTTGGGACTTCTGTAGCTTTTCAATGAAGTCCCACCTGATGGTCTGGGAATAGAGAAAATTAGTTGAACTTGTGTGTGCTGCATTGTACAGATATACAGATATTGTTAAATCTCACCCCATAGTAGGTACTGTGCAGCACTTTGTGGTCTCCCACTAGATTTCGAAGCAGCTTGAGGCCATGAGCCGCATCGAAGATTAGATGGACTCTCTTCTCCTTGTCACAGGGGTGTGGGAAATGCGTCTTGAAGTCCTCTGTGCTGTCGACATGTATTCGACACCCCAGGAGGCGTCTCATCATTACGTTTGACGACAAGCCGTCGCACACTACTGCTACAACCTCTAGGCCGCAGTCCGTTATTGTTGTTATGGCTTCTGTCAGGAGGTTTTTAAGAATTTCGCCCGATAGTCCTTTGTTGAGAAAGTACCCAAAGGGTATCTTCCATGGTGATACCACACCCACTACCATGAACACAAGTGCATCACCCGCCAGTGCTGCGTCATCAGTTTCGTGTGGAGTGTGGGCCTCCCCGAAATCTACAAACCCAATGAGGCGCCCTGTGGCTTTGTCAACTTCGCATTTTTTTCTTATGCTCATCCCGTCGAGCATAATGGAACACAGCTTGTCCCTTCGCTCACTGTTCTGGTGTTTGGTTTTCAGATGATCAAGCACCTCTTTAGTGAATCCCGGCCACGCTCCTACGACCTTTGACCACTGACGAAGAGTGTCAACAGCTGGCATAGGAAACATTTTGGCCACATAGTTGTAGGCCCTGGGGGAATAGAAGTGCAGAGTCATGGCGAACTTTCGTGTCTCCTGAGAATACCTACGGCCCATTTTTGAACGTTTCACATTCTTTTTCCATTCTTCGATTATTTCTTTGGGCAGCTCACCAAAAGATTCAATCCTGCTCTGTGCTTCTTCTGCCAGTAGGTGTTTCTGTTTCAGTTCTGCAATCAGATCTTCCAGCTTCTTTATTTTTGTGTGTCTTCTTTTCAGTGTCATCTGCAGACGGCGGCGGACTGGACTCGAGTGAAGATTCCTCTGCTTTAGTTGCCGTACACTTGACCTAGGAGTTGTTTTGCTCTGGTAAGCATGCTCTTTCCGAATTCCTGTGCTTTTTGGTGTGGTGGGGCTCTTAATATTCGTGTCACCTTGTGATACCTGCAGTATGCACAAATTACAGAGCACACGTCTAACAGCGAAATGTTTCATAAAATGTACCTTTCGCCTTTTCGGTGTTCCCTGTTCCTGAGGTGTACAGGTCACTGTTTCGGAGCAGACATTTTCAACACTTTCAGTGTCAACTTCTGGGGATGCACTTGGCTGGCTTGATTTGTCTCCTCCCATGTGTGATGCTTGTGATGGGGATTCTTGCCCAGTTTCGTGAGTGTCAACCAAGACAGAGGTCTGTTAAAAGTGCAGTAGGGTGAAGCTTGTTTTGGCTAATGATGCCCACAAAGCTTTTTCTTTTTTCTTACTTTCATGTTAGCACCACGAAGCAACTATGGCTATGAGCGGCGTGATGCCCATACTGAAGAGGAAACGTGATCGTGTATTTACCAGTTTGTGCTTCCTTGGGAGTCTACAGTAGGGATGCTCCTCATGAAGCTGCATTGGCATATGTACCTGCATAACAATTTTTGTCTTAACTTTTGTAAGGCTAAATTTTTTACATCATGTTTGGCCGTGGTTGAATACTTTCTCTAAAATCTTTCTAGCATGGGGTCACAAGTGAAAACTGCTCCTTACAGGGGATGCAGCAGGTGTAAGAGGATTGGCTGGCCGATCCAACATCGTACTGCATCCTGCTTCATTGTCCTGTAAAAACAAACACGGAGTCAGCATAATAACACACAGGGAGAGACACAAAGAGTATGGCTGACTGATGTTCATGATTACTGTAATCGACAAATATCAAGCTGATGAGGGTATGCTTTCAGTGCATAAACATGGAAAGCAGGGAGCACCTATATTAATTACCAAGTAAAGCTTTCTCGTTCTACATTGCAATATGACATTCCATTGCTTTGATTTTGTAATGATGTAGGATACAGTCATGGGCATGCACACAATGCACCCAAGGATGTTTTCATTTTCAATGAATTTCATTTGTTTTGAATATCATTTGTAATGACTGTATTGGCACTATGCAATAAAGTGTATTTGGCGCTATACTTGCTTGAGATGTGCTTGGCACTACTGCATTTGGAACAGCATCCTTTTTTAACATGCTCAGGCGATATCCAGACATAAAGCTGCTGGCGTCGAAGTGCCGGGAACAAAGTTTCACATGCCGCGTAGGAACGAAACCCTGCATTCTTAGGGCCTCCAGCCATCTCGAAAGCAAGTCCCGGTTATGCAGAGGAAAGCTGTTGGATGATAACGCAAGGAACATATAATAACAACAGTACGGACTTTTCCGGACGCTTGCCGCCAGTTGCGTTTCTCTTCACGCATGCGGGAAAAGGCGGTTTAGCTTGTATATATGCCATTGAACGTCGTCACAAATTGGGTAAGCTCTTTAATACTTACGAATGAAACGTCACGCCGCAGGATTTGCTGTATCTGACTTTGCACTTCGCGCAGCTAACCGGCATTTTCGGCTGTCTGCGAGCATGGACGACGTATGGCGACAGTACCAAGACGAGGGAGGGGAGGGGAAACCGAAACCATTCGTTTCACATGCACACAAAAGTGACAGGCGAATGACAAAAAACCGGCAGATGATTATTGGCAAGCTCTTATTGTGTCTTTATTCTTGTAATGTACATGACAAACACATCGCATACACCGTATGGAGCACGTCACACAATAAAAACGTCCGCCAAACTTAGCGGAGGGACACCCGAGAGGAAAGCAACAGACTCCATGCCAAAAGTGTGTCGGCGGCGCTGCGGTAACACTTCTCCGGGATAGTCCGACCCCCCTGCTATTATCTTGACATTACAATGATTTACAGCGCAGTTTAGCATGATGGATATTGAATTCTGGGGGAGTCGTACAGAGTAAAATGAAACGCCCAACGTGGGGCTCGAACCCACGACCCCGAGATTAAGAGTCTCGTGCTCTACCGACTGAGCTAGCCGGGCTACACGACCACTTCACAGAGGGAGAGCAGAAGCGCCGTGAACCTTAGTGTTTTTTCTATTTTCAATTTAAGATTAAATTAATGGATGAATTTCGAGTCAATGAGTACGTAGAACACCGCATTTACAACAACCTACTGCTCTCTTAAAGGTCTATTATCTTGACATTACAATGATTTACAGCGCAGTTTAGCATGATGGATATTGAATTCTGGGGGAGTCGTACAGAGTAAAATGAAACGCCCAACGTGGGGCTCGAACCCACGACCCC
>NC_088201.1:167028561-167031061 GCF_037126465.1 Ornithodoros turicata
GGCTACACGACCACTTCACAGAGGGAGAGCAGAAGCGCCGTGAACCTTAGTGTTTTTTCTATTTTCAATTTAAGATTAAATTAATTGATGAATTTCGAGTCAATGAGTACGTAGAACACCACATTTACTACAACCTACTGCTCTCTTAAGGGTCAATTATCTTGACATTACAATGGTTTACAGCGCAGTTTAGCATGATGGATATTGAATTCTGGGGGAGTCGTACAGAGTAACATGAAACGCCCAACGTGGGGCTCGAACCCACGACCCCGAGATTAAGAGTCTCGTGCTCTACCGACTGAGCTGGCCGGGCTACACGACCACTTCACAGAGGGAGAGCAGAAGCGCCGTGAACCTTAGTGTTTTTTCTATTTTCAATTTAAGATTAAATTAATTGATGAATTTCGAGTCAATGAGTACGTAGAACACCACATTTACTACAACCTACTGCTCTCTTAAAGGTCTATTATCTTGACATTACAATGATTTACAGCGCAGTTTAGCATGATGGATATTGAATTCTGGGGGAGTCGTACAGAGTAAAATGAAACGCCCAACGTGGGGCTCGAACCCACGACCCCGAGATTAAGAGTCTCGTGCTCTACCGACTGAGCTAGCCGGGCTACACGACCACTTCACAGAGGGAGAGCAGAAGCGCCGTGAACCTTAGTGTTTTTTCTATTTTCAATTTAAGATTAAATTAATGGATGAATTTCGAGTCAATGAGTACGTAGAACACCGCATTTACAACAACCTACTGCTCTCTTAAAGGTCTATTATCTTGACATTACAATGATTTACAGCGCAGTTTAGCATGATGGATATTGAATTCTGGGGGAGTCGTACAGAGTAAAATGAAACGCCAAAAGTGGGGCTCGAACCCACGACCCCGAGATTAAGAGTCTCGTGCTCTACCGACTGAGCTAGCCGGGCTACACGACCACTTCACAGAGGGAGAGCAGAAGCGCCGTGAACCTTAGTGTTTTTTCTATTTTCAATTTAAGATTAAATTAATGGATGAATTTCGAGTCAATGAGTACGTAGAACACCGCATTTACACCAACCTACTGCTCTCTTAAAGGTCTATTATCTTGACATTACAATGATTTACAGCGCAGTTTAGCATGATGGATATTGAATTCTGGGGGAGTCGTACAGAGTAAAATGAAACGCCCAACGTGGGGCTCGAACCCACGACCCAAGAGATTAAGAGTCTCGTGTTCTACCGACTGAGCTAGCCGGGGTACACGACCACTTCACAGAGGGAGAGCAGAAGCGCCGTGAACCTTAGTGTTTTTTCTATTTTCAATTTAAGATTAAATTAATGGATGAATTTCGAGTCAATGAGTACGTAGAACACCGCATTTACAACAACCTACTGCTCTCTTAAAGGTCTATTATCTTGACATTACAATGATTTACAGCGCAGTTTAGCATGATGGATATTGAATTCTGGGGGAGTCGTACAGAGTAAAATGAAACGCCCAACGTGGGGCTCGAACCCACGACCCCGAGATTAAGAGTCTCGTGCTCTACCGACTGAGCTAGCCGGGCTACACGACCACTTCACAGAGGGAGAGCAGAAGCGCCGTGAACCTTAGTGTTTTTTCTATTTTCAATTTAAGATTAAATTAATGGATGAATTTCGAGTCAATGAGTACGTAGAACACCGCATTTACAACAACCTACTGCTCTCTTAAAGGTCTATTATCTTGACATTACAATGATTTACAGCGCAGTTTAGCATGATGGATATTGAATTCTGGGGGAGTCGTACAGAGTAAAATGAAACGCCCAACGTGGGGCTCGAACCCACGACCCCGAGATTAAGAGTCTCGTGTTCTACCGACTGAGCTAGCCGGGCTACACGACCACTTCACAGAGGGAGAGCAGAAGCGCCGTGAACCTTAGTGTTTTTTCTATTTTCAATTTAAGATTAAATTAATGGATGAATTTCGAGTCAATGAGTACGTAGAACGCCGCATTTACAACAACCTACTGCTCTCTTAAAGGTCTATTATCTTGACATTACAATGATTTACAGCGCAGTTTAGCATGATGGATATTGAATTCTGGGGGAGTCGTACAGAGTAAAATGAAACGCCCAACGTGGGGCTCGAACCCACGACCCCGAGATTAAGAGTCTCGTGTTCTACCGACTGAGCTAGCCGGGCTACACGACCATTTCACAGAGGGAGAGCAGAAGCGCCGTGAACCTTAGTGTTTTTTCTATTTTCAATTTAAGATTAAATTAATGGATGAATTTCGAGTCAATGAGTACGTAGAACACCGCATTTACAACAACCTACTGCTCTCTTAAAGGTCTATTATCTTGACATTACAATGATTTACAGCGCAGTTTAGCATGATGGATATTGAATTCTGGGGGAGTCGTACAGAGTAAAATGAAACGCCAAAAGTGGGGCTCGAACCCACGACCCCGAGATTAAGAGTCTCGTGCTCTACCGACTGAGCTAGCCGGGCTACACGACCACTTCAC
>NC_088201.1:167033561-167036061 GCF_037126465.1 Ornithodoros turicata
GTGAACCTTAGTGTTTTTTCTATTTTCAATTTAAGATTAAATTAATTGATGAATTTCGAGTCAATGAGTACGTAGAGCACCACATTTACTACAACCTACTGCTCTCTTAAGGGTCTATTATCTTGACATTACAATGGTTTACAGCGCAGTTTAGCATGATGGATATTGAATTCTGGGGGAGTCGTACAGAGTAAAATGAAACGCCCAACGTGGGGCTCGAACCCACGACCCCGAGATTAAGAGTCTCGTGCTCTACCGACTGAGCTGGCCGGGCTACACGACCACTTCACAGAGGGAGAGCAGAAGCGCCGTGAACCTTAGTGTTTTTTCTATTTTCAATTTAAGATTAAATTAATGGATGAATTTCGAGTCAATGAGTACGTAGAACACCGCATTTACAACAACCAACTGCTCTCTTAAAGGTCTATTATCTTGACATTACAATGATTTACAGCGCAGTTTAGCATGATGGATATTGAATACGCCTTATTCATAAGTGCTGCCATCTCGTGACGGCGGCTGGCGGCGGTGCCATGTTTGAGTATTCGGGCGTTGGCGCTATGTGCGATTTCCTGTAACGGGACCAGCTGGAAAGTCGGGAAACTTGCGATTCAAGCTTTTTAGCATGGCAGGCGAGCAGGAAGAATGCACAGCCGAGCTCACGAAGCTAACGGTATACGAAAGTTTCTTTCGGACAACTTCGTTATTGTCTTCTACAACTAGCAAACAGCATCGGATAAGCACGCTCGGCGTAGCTGCAACTTCGTGACTGAATCTTACGTCGAACTGCGGAATTTAGGGGACTCTGTCGCTTTTGTACATATGAATACTCAACTGCTTGCCCGAACTTTACAGCAGAGTGTTCTGATGCGGTGTGTTACGCAGTTACGTAGCGGGTCCCTATATGCGCGTTTGTGCAGCATGGAGTGGCGATGGATGATCTTACTACATGACTCTCTGCTTAGCTGCTGGTCCTGTTCAGTAACGGAATAAAAAAGCATTTGAGCACCTGTGACTAGACACATTTTGTGTACTTTCAGTAAAATATCAGATGTACTTTCATACTCGCTCATGTAATTGCTTGGTACCAGTAACCCAACAAAAGGTGAATGGATACATACTTTTTTAGATGGAAGTCATGCGGAGCTGACTGTTCACACAAAGAAAGAGGAAGAGCCCCTTTCTTGGAGACACAGAAAACCAGACTTTCTGTGATGATTTAACGATTTCCTCGCATCATATGCCATTTTCTTTGTGATGCAAAGGCAAAGGCACATCAGAAGGAGCACATTGCTTTTGCTCTGAAATCTGATGTGTCCTACTTGGTTATCTGCTTGGTACATAGCTCCTTTTTAAAAGCAATTATAGCAATAATGTCCCAAACGGACATGCACCACTAAGAGCACAAAGCTCATTTTCGCAATCATCTTCTAAATGCTGGTCTGGCAGCACGCTTCCACTGGAAATTCAACACTCCTGCACATAAATGAAGTCCTCTGTAGCTCGCGTTTAGTATAGACCTACTTCTGAAACAAGCTGCAGTCCCGTGACACGCCAAACAACCTTAATACTAAGCATGTTCTGACCGTGAAAGTGTCACGTGCCTTTTTAGTTATTTTAGAGGCAATAATAGCCAACTGAGGATTTACCTTATCGGTATTCGAGCCAATATCGCCCTTTTGGGTGCACAGTGGCACGAGCAGTAATGGGGATTTGCCGGTCAACCTCCCGGGATGCTGCGTTGCTGGCGATATGCGATGTGGCGAAAACCGAAACCACCGGCAGCTACACTCAAACATGGCGCGTAAACGTAGTCTCCGTCTCCGCATACAGATGGCGCGCACTTATGCATAAGGCGTATTCTGGGGGAGTCGTACAGAGTAAAATGAAACGCCCAACGTGGGGCTCGAACCCACGACCCCGAGATTAAGAGTCTCGTGCTCTACCGACTGAGCTAGCCGGGCTACACGACCACTTCACAGAGGGAGAGCAGAAGCGCCGTGAACCTTAGTGTTTTTTCTATTTTCAATTTAAGATTAAATTAATTGATGAATTTCGAGTCAATGAGTACGTAGAACACCACATTTACTACAACCTACTGCTCTCTTAAGGGTCTATTATCTTGACATTACAATGGTTTACAGCGCAGTTTAGCATGATGGATATTGAATTCTGGGGGAGTCGTACAGAGTAGAATGAAACGCCCAACGTGGGGCTCGAACCCACGACCCCGAGATTAAGAGTCTCGTGCTCTACCGACTGAGCTGGCCGGGCTACACGACCACTTCACAGAGGGAGAGCAGAAGCGCCGTGAACCTTAGTGTTTTTTCTATTTTCAATTTAAGATTAAATTAATTGATGAATTTCGAGTCAATGAGTACGTAGAACACCACATTTACTACAACCTACTGCTCTCTTAAGGGTCTATTATCTTGACATTACAATGGTTTACAGCGCAGTTTAGCATGATGGATATTGAATTCTGGGGGAGTCGTACAGA